>NW_018744905.1:0-24136 GCF_001683475.1 Chenopodium quinoa
AACACATTCAAACAAAGCTATTTAATCAAATGAAAGTCAAATACATTCTACAAAGCTAATTAAATCAAATGAAAGTCAAACACATTCAAACAAAGCTATTTGAATAAAATGAAAGTCACATTCTACAAAGCTAATTGAATCAAACGAAAGTCAAACACATTCAAACAAAGCTATTTGAATCAAATGAGAGTCAATACATTCAAACAAATTAATTAAATCAAATAAAAGTCAAATACATTCTACAAAGCTAATTGAATCAAAGACATTCAAACAAAGCTAATTGAATCAAATGAAGTCAAATACATTCTAAAGCTAATTGAATTGAATGAAAGTCAAATACATTCAAAGCTAATTGAATCAAATGAAAGTCAAACACATTCAAACAAAGTTTCGAATCAAATGAAAGTCAAATACATTCTACAAAGCTAATTGATCAAATGAAAGTCAAACAATTCAAACAAAGCTATTTGAATAAAATGAAAGTCAAATACATTCTACAAAGCTAATTGAATCAATGAAAGTCAAACACATTCAAACAAAGCTATTTGAATCAAATGAGAGTCAAATACATTCAAACAAAGCTAATTAAATCAAAATTAAAGTAAAATACATTCTACAAAGCTAATTAAATCAAATGAAAGTCAAACACATTCAAACAAAGCTAATTAAATCAAATGAGAGTCAAATGCATTCACACAAAGCTAATTAAATCAAATTAAAGTAAAATACATTCTACAAAGCTAATTGAATCAAATGAAAGTCAAACACATTCAAACAAAGTAATTGAATCAAATGAGAGTCAAATGCATTCACACGAAGCTAATTAAATCAAGTTAAAGTAAAATACATTCTACAAAGCTAATTGAATCAAATTAAAAGTCAAACACATTTAAACAAAGCTAATTGAATCAAATGAGAGTCAAATGCATTCACATAAAGCTAATTAAATCAAATAAAAGTAAAATACATTCTACAAAGCTAATTGAATCAAATTAAAAGTCAAACACATTTAAACAAAAGCCTTTTAAATCAAATGAAAGTCAAACACATTCAAAAAAAGCTTTTTAATTTAAATTAAAATCAAACACATTCAAACAAAGCTATATAAATAAAATGAAAGTGGAGTGCATTCTACAAAGCAAATTAAATCAAATGAAAGTCAAACACATTCAAACAAAGCTATTTTGAATCAAATGAAAGTAAAATACATTCTACAAAGCTAATTGGATCAAATGAAAGTCAAACACATTCAAATAAAGCTATTTAAATCAAATGGAAGTTAAATACATTCTACAAAGCTGATTGAATTAAATGAAAGTCAATCACATTCCTACAAAGCTATTTGAATCAAATGAAAGTCAAATACGTTCTACAAAGCTAATTGTATCAAATGAAAGTCAAACACATTCAAACAAATTTATTTAAATCAAATGGAAGTGAAATGCATTCTACAAAGCTAATTAAATCAAATTAAAGTAAAACACATTCTACAAAGCTAATTGAATCAAATGAAAGTCAAATATATTCAATGAAGCTAATTGAATCAAATGAAAGTCAAACACATTCAAACAAAGCTATTTGAATCAAATGAAAGTCAAACACAATCAAACAAAGCTTTTTAATTTAAATGAAAGTCAAATACATTCTACAAAGCTAATTGAATCAAATGAAAGTCAAACACATTCAAACAAAGCTATTTAAATCAAATGAAAGTCAAATACATTCTACAAAGCTAATTGAATCAAATGAAAGTTAAACACATTCAAACAAAGTTATTTGATTCAAATGAAAATTAAATACATTCTACAAAGCTAATTGAATTAAATGAAAGTCAAACACATTCAAGCAAAGCTAAATGAATCAAAATTAAAGTCAAACACTTTCAAACAAAGCTAATTGAATCATATGAAAGTCAAATACATTCTACAAAGCTAATTGAATCAAATGAAAGTCAATAACATTCAAACAAAGCTATTTGAATCAAATGAATGTCAAATACATTCTACATAGCTATTTGAATCAAATGAAAGTCAAATACATTCTACAAAGCTATTTGAATCAAATGAGAGTCAAATACATTCAAACAAAGCAAATTAAATCAAATAAGAGTCGAATACATTCAACAAAGCTAATTGAATCAAATGATAGTTAAACACATTCAAACAAACCTATTTGAATGAAATAAAAGTCATATACATTCTACAAAGCTAATTGAATCAAATGAAATTTACACATATTCAAACAAAGCTATTTGAATCAAATGAAAGTCAAACACATTCAATCAAAGCTATTTGAATCAAATGAAAGTCAAATACATTCTACAAAGCTAATTTAATCAAATGAAAGTCAATCACATTCAAACAAAGCTATTTGAATCAAATGAAAGCCAAATACATTCTACAAAGCTATTTGAATCAAATGAAAGTCAAATACATTCTACAGAGCTATTTGAATCAAATGAGAGTCAAATACATTCAAACAAAGCAAATTAAATCAAATAAGAGTTAAATACATTCAAGAAAGCTAATTGAATCAAATGATAGTTAAACACATTCAAACAAAGCTATTTGAATGAAATAAAAGTCATATAGATTCTACAAAGCTAATTGAATCAAATGAAAGTCAAACATATTCAAACAAAGCTATTTGAATCAAATGAGAGTCATATACATTCTACAAAGCTAATTGAATAATATGAAAGTCAAACACATTCAAACAAAGCCTTTTAAATCAAATGAGTGTCAAACACATTCAAACAAAGCCTTTTAAATCAAATGAATGTCAAACACATTAAAAAAAAAAGCTTTTTAATTTAAATGAAAGTCAAACACATTCAAACAAAGCTATGTAAATTAAATGAAAGTGAAATGCATTCTACAAAGCAAATTGAATCAAATGAAATTCAAACACATTCAAACAAAGCTATTTGAATCAAATGAAAGTCAAATACATTCTACGAAGCTAATTGAATCAATGAAAGTCAAACACATTCAAACAAAGCCTTTTAAATCAAATAAAAGTCAAACACATTCAAAAAAAGCTTTTTAATTTAAATGAAAGTCAAACACATTCAAACAAAGCTATATAAATCAAATGAAAGTTAAATGCAATCTACAAAGCAAATTGAGTCAAATGAAATTCAATCACATTCAAAGAAAGCTATTTGAATCAAATGAAAGTCAAATACATTCTACAAAGCTAATTGAATCAAATGAAACTCAGACACTTTCAAACAATGCTATTTGAATCAAATAAAAGTCAAATACATTCTACAAAGCTATTACAATCAAATGAAAGTCAAATACATTCTACAAATCTATTTGAATCAAATGAGAGTCAAATACATTCAAACAAAGCAAATTAAATCAAATAAAAGTCAAATACATTCTACAAAGCTAATTGAATCAAATGAAAGTCAAACACATTTAAACAAAGCTATTGGAATAAAAGTCAAAATACATTCTACAAAGCTAATTGAATCAAATGAATGTCAAACACATTCAAACAAAGCTATTTGAATCAAATGAGAGTCAAATACATTCAAACCAAACTAATTAAATCAAATAAAAGTCAAATACATTCTACAAAGCTAATTGAATCAAATGAAAGTCAAACACATTCAAACAAAGCTATTTTAATCAAATGAAAGTCAAATACATTCTACAAAGCTAATTAAATCAAATGAAAGTCAAACACATTCAAACAAAGCTATTTGAATAAAATGAAAGTCAAATACACTCTACAAAGCTTATTAAAACAAATGAATGTCAAACACGTTCAAACAAAGTTATTTGAATCAAATGAAGTCTATTACATTCTACAAAGCTAATTGAATCAAACGAAAGTCAAACACATTCAAACAAAGCTATTTGAATCAAATGAGAGTCAAATACATTCAAACAAAGTTAATTAAATCAAATAAAAGTCAAATACATTCTACAAAGCTAATTAAATCATATAAAAGTCTAACACATTCAAACAAATCTAATTGAATCAAATGGAAGTCAAATACATTCTACAAAGCTAATTGAATTGAATGAAAGTCAAATACATTCAAAATAAGCTAATTGAATCAAATGAAAGTCAAACACATTCAAACAAAGCTTTCGAATCAAATGAAAGTAAAATACATTCTACAAAGCTAATTGAATCAAATGAAAGTCAAACACATTCAAACAAAGCTATTTGAATCAAATGAAAGTCAAATACATTCTACAAAGCTAATTGAATCAATGAAAGTCAAACACATTCAAACAAAGCTATTTGAATCAAATGAGAGTCAAATACATTCAAACAAAGCTAATTAAATCAAATTAAAGTAAAATACATTCTACAAAGCTAATTGAATCAAATGAAAGTCAAACACATTCAAACAAAGCTAATTGAATCAAATGAGAGTCAAATGCATTCACACATAGCTAATTAAATCAAATTAAAGTAAAATACATTCTACAAAGCTAATTGAATCAAATGAAAGTCAAACACATTCAAACAAAGCTAATTGAATCAAATGAGAGTCAAATGCATTCACACAAAGCTAATTAAATCAAATGAAAGTAAAATACATTCTACAAAGCTAATTGGATCAAATGAAAGTCAAACACATTCAAACAAAGCTATTTAAATCAAATGGAAGTCAAATACATTCTACAAAGCTGATTGAATTAAATGAAAGTCAATCACATTCCTACAAAGCTATTTGAATCAAATGAAAGTCAAATACGTTCTACAAAGCTACTTGTATCAAATGAAAGTCAAACACATTCAAACAAATTTATTTAAATCAAATGGAAGTGAAATGCATTCTACAAAGCTAATTGAATCAAATGAAAGTTAAACACATTCAAACAACGCTATTTGAATCAAATGAAAGTCAAATACATTCTACGAAGCTAATTGAATCAATGAAAGTCAAACACATTCATACAAAACTAATTGAATCAAATGAAAGTCAAACACATTCAAACAATGCCTTTTAAATCAAATGAAAGTCAAACACATTCAAAAAAAGCTTTTTAATTTAAATGAAAGTCAAATACATTCAAACAAAGGAATATAAATCAAATGAAAGTGAAATGCATTCTACAAAGCAAATTGTATCAAAAGAAAGTCAAACACATTCAAACAAAGCTATTTGAATCAAATGAAAGTCAAATATATTCAATGAAGCTAATTGAATCAAATGAAAGTCAAACACATTCAAACAAAGCTATTTGAATCAAATGAAAGTCAAACACATTCAAACAAAGCTATTTTAATCAAATGAAAGTCAAATACATTCTACAAAGCTAATTAAATCAAATGAAAGTCAAACACATTCAAACAAAGCTATTTGAATAAAATGAAAGTCAAATACATTCTACAAAGCTTATTAAAACAAATGAATTTCAAACACATTCAAACAAAGTTATTTGAATCAAATGAAGTCTATTACATTCTACAAAGCTAATTGAATCAAACGAAAGTCAAACACATTCAAACAAAGCTATTTGAATCAAATGAGAGTCAAATACATTCAAACAAAGTTAATTAAATCAAATAAAAGTCAAATACATTCTACAAAGCTAATTGAATCATATAAAAGTCCAACACATTCAAACAAAGCTAATTGAATCAAATGGAAGTCAAATACATTCTACAAAGCTAATTGAATTGAATGAAAGTCAAATACATTCAAAATAAGCTAATTGAATCAAATGAAAGTCAAACACATTCAAGCAAAGCTTTCGAATCAAATGAAAGTCAAATACATTCTACAAAGCTAATTGAATCAAATGAAAGTCAAACACATTCAAACAAAGCTATTTGAATCAAATGAAAGTCAAATACATTCTACAAAGCTAATTGAATCAATGAAAGTCAAACACGTTCAAACAAAGCTATTTGAATCAAATGAGAGTCAAATACATTCAAACAAAGCTAATTAAATCAAATTAAAGTAAAATACATTCTACAAAGGTAATTGAACCAAATGAAAGTTAAACACATTCAAACAAAGCTAATTGAATCAAATGAGAGTCAAATGCATTCACACAAAGCTAATTAAATCAAATTAAAGTAAAATACATTCTACAAAGCTAATTGAATCAAATGAAAGTCAAACACATTCAAACAAAGCTAATTGAATCAAATGAGAGTCAAATGCATTCACACAAAGCTAATTAAATCAAATTAAAGTAAAATACATTCTACAAAGCTAATTGAATCAAATTAAAAGTCAAACACATTTAAACAAAGCTAATTGAATCAAATGAGGTCAAATGCATTCACATAAAGCTAATTAAATCAAATAAAAGTAAAATACATTCTACAAAGCTAATTGAATCAAATTAAAAGTCAAACACATTTAAACAAAGCCTTTTAAATCAAAGGAAAGTCAAACACATTCAAAAAAAGCTTTTTAATATAAATTAAAATCAAACACATTCAAACAAAGCTATATAAATAAAATGAAAGTGAAATGCATTCTACAAAGCAAATTAAATCAAATGAAAGTCAAACATGATTAGGGGATTTTGCTCCCACCAATCGGAATGCGCCACGTGGACCAATCAGGTCCTACCAAGTGTCCACCAATCAGGTCCTACCAATCCTCATTAAGGGGGATGACAGAAAAAAGAACATAAACATTATGGAAAAAACACATTAATTACACACAGTAATAACCGGCTGATCTCGCTAACAAAGCAGATTACCTACATTAAACACTCTCACCTAGAGAGACCAAATCACTTTAATTTCCGCATTAATTACTCCTTAATCAGTGATGTGATTTTTAGTCCGAAAACTAAGCCTCACAAAGATATGAATCTAACCTAATTCTATACAGAAAATTCACCAAGAATTAAGCAAGAAACTTAGATTAATTAATCAAGAATCCACCTAATTAATCAACCTAGGTGATTGTTTTAACTAAAACAAACAAAACAGCAAATTGGAATCCACCAATCAAGAATTTAAGTAATCCAACTTAAACAAAAGCAATAAGAAATATTATTATGAATGTATGATTAAACTTGTATTTTATTCGAAGATTACAACCCTATATTTATAAACTCAATCAATTATCCTAATCCCACTTGAATTAGAATTCTAATCCCCTAACAAAAACCCACGGATTGCATAACTTAATCAAGTTTAGATAACTTTGATTTAGTTATTTAATCCTACTTAAACTCTAACTACTCTTAAGATAAAACTTGCCTATTTTATCCTAACTCAAGCTTGCACTCCAAGCTATTATTGACGCCTACTAGACTAAAACAATTCCTAATGCAATTAGAAATCCTAAGTGCTTAAAACAAGAAAAACCCTTTCAAGTGAAAGGTAAAAACTTGTAAGCAAAAACCTAAGAAAGCTTTTAAAGAAACCTTAAAGAACTATCAAGAAGCTTCAAGAACTCCCAAGAACGCCACCATACAAAGCGTGGCTTTGTCTTGATGCCCCCGATAGTAAGTTTGACCTATTGAAGAAGCTTCCAAGTATAGATTCATGCTTTCTTGACTTTCTTGGAATAATTCTTCAACATGCTCATCGTTCACATTGATGCACGCATCATCCTCCCCTTCTTCAAAAGAATTTGCCCTCAAATCTTCAATAGCACCATCTGGCAAATACTTCACCAAATCCCAATATTAAATGTTGCGCTTACACCATATTCTCCCGGCAATTCAAGCTTATATGCATTCTCATTGATCTTCTCAATAATCTTGAACGGCCCCTCACTTCTTGGCATCAATTTATTCCTTCGTTTGTTAGGAAATCTCTCTTTTCTCAAGTGTAGCCACACCAAGTCGCCAACTTCAAAACTTTGTGGCTTTTTGTTCTTGTTAGCTCGTGCTTTGTAGAGTTCATTGACACGTTCAATCCTAGCTCTAACTTGTGCGTGTAGCTTTATCATGTACTTGATTTTAGTCTCGGCATCCTTATGAATCACTTCCCCTTTTGGAATTTCAATTAAATCAATGGGCATTTTTGGATTGACACCATAAACAACTTCGAATGGTGTGTGTTTTGTGGCATAAGTAGGTGATCTATTGTAAGCAAACTCGGCATGAGCAAGCTTAATATCCCAATCTTTTTGTGTTTTGCTCACTAGTCCACGTAAAAGCACACCAAGAGTTCGATTTGTTACCTCCGTTTGTCCGTCCGTTTGCGGGTGATATGATGTACTAAATAACAGCTTCGTTCCCACCAACTTCCATAGTGATTTCCAAAAGAAACTCATGAACTTTGTATCACGATCACTCACAATACTGTTCGGCAACCCATGTAGTCTCACCACTTCCTTGAAATACAATTCCGCCACTTTCATAGCATCGTCCACTTTGTGACAAGGTATGAAATGAGCCATCTTGGAAAATCGATCCACTACAACCATGATTGAGTCCTTTCCTCTTTGAGTCCTTGGCAAACCAACTACAAAATCCATAGACACGTCTTCCCAAGGTGAATCTGGCACGGGCAAGGGCGTATATAAGCCTTGATGAAACGTAGCCTTGGCTTTTTGACATGTTGCACACCTAGAAACTATTGATTGTACATCCGCTAGCATTCTAGGCCAATAAAAATGCTCTTGCAGCATAGTTAATGTTTTCGTTATGCCAAAATGTCCCGCTATCCCTCCTCCATGCACTTCTCTTACTATTAATTCTCTAATAGAACACTTAGGCACGCACAAACGATTCCCCTTGAAAAGAAAACCGTCTTGTAAAACATAGGAACCTACGGCCCCCTTGGAACACTCCTCTAGGATTGTAGAGAAATCCACGTCCCCCTTATAGTACTCCTTGATTAACGCGTAACCAAGTAGTTTACAATTCAACACTCCAAGCAACGTGTGTCTTCTAGATAGTGCATCGGCCACTACATTTGCTTTCCCCTCCTTATACTTTGAAGAAAAATTGAAAGCTTGTAGAAACTCTACCCATTTAGCATGTCTAGGGTTCAATTTTTGTTGACCATGAATGTACTTCAAAGCTTCGTGATCACTATGCAACACAAAGTGATTTGGGCGCAAATAGTGACTCCAATGGTCCAATGCTCGCACAATAGCATAGAACTCCTTGTCATAGGTAGAATAGTTCAATCTAGCACCGTTTAATTTCTCACTAAAATAGGCAATAGGGCGCTTCTTTTGAACCAAAACGGCACCAATCCCTACACCACTAGCGTCGGTCTCTACCTCAAATGGTTGTGAAAAATCCGGCAATGCAAGTACGGGTGCTTCACATAGCTTCCTTTTGACCAAATCAAATGCACGTTGGGCTTCCTTGGTCCACTCGAATTTTCCCTTGTCTTTCTTCAAGCATTCAGTCATAGGTGCAACTATCGTGGAAAAATTCTTCACAAATCTTCTATAAAACGACGCTAGACCATGAAACGATCTAACTTCACTCACATTGGTAGGTACGGGCCAAGTCTTGATAGCTTCAACCTTGGATTGATCCACGGACACACCATCTTTGGATACTACATACCCTAGAAACGTCACGCTAGGAACAAGAAAATAACATTTTTCCAATTTTGCGTACAACTTCTTCTCCCTAAGAACCTCCAAAACGCTTCTCAAATGCATTAGATGATCATTGAAATTTTCAGAATAAATTAATATGTCATCCAAGTAAACAACTACGAACCTTCCAAGAAATGGTTTCAACACCTCGTTCATCAATCTCATAAATGTACTGGGCGCATTGGTTAGACCAAAAGGCATGACCAACCACTCATACAACCCCACTTTAGTCTTGAAAGCCGTCTTCCATTCATCTCCTTCCCTCATGCGTATTTGATGATAGCCACTCATAAGATCAATCTTGGAAAATAGCTTTGAACCATGCAATTCGTCTAACAAATCATCAAGTCTAGGTATAGGAAATCTATACTTGATGGTTATGTTGTTCACACTCCTACTATCAATGCACATACGCCAACTCCCATCTTTTTTTGGAACTAACAATGTAGGCACGGCACATGGGCTCATACTCTCTTTCACGTAGCCTCTTTGCATCAATTCCTCTATTTGACGTTGCATTTCCTTTGTTTCTTCCGGATTACTTCTATATGCTGCCTTGTTAGGTAGTGGAGCTCCCGGAATAAGATCAATTTGATGTTCAATACCACGAATTGGTGGTAATCCCGGTGGTAATTCACTAGGAAAAACATCACAATACTCTTGCAATACTACTTCTAATTCCACGGGCCTCTTTTCTTGTTTACTTTCATTCACTTGCACATTGTTAGCCACCATAATATATACTATATTGTTGTTGTTGATCTCTTTCTCCAACTCCTTTTCCCCAATTAAATATGCACCTTTTGAACTAGGGTTAATTCTATGATCAACAAGTGGTTTCAATGCATATGATTTTTCCCCCTTTCCTTTTCGAATTATATACACATTTGTCCTACCATTAAACTTGACAAATCTATCATATTGCCATGGTCTACCCAATAAGATATGACAAGCATCCATAGGGCATACATCACATAAAACTTTATCATGATATTTGCCAATTGAAAAGGTGATTAGGGCTCGTTTCGTTACCTTCACGTCACTAGCATCATTGAGCCAATGTAGCTTGTAAGGTTTTGGGTGATCGGTTGTAGGCCACTCTAATTTGTTGATCAAAGTTGTAGACACCACATTTGTGCAACTTCCCGAGTCTATTATTACGTCACACAATCGATCTTCCACCTTGCACCTTGTTAAAAAGATTTTCTCTCTTTGATTCTCTTCAACGGGCATAGGTTTAGAGTGAAGAGCTCTCCTTAGAACCAAGCTCTTTCCTTGCGTTTCACCATCAACCTCTTCGGCACTACCCTCCTCTTCTTCAAAATCACGTTCTTTCTCGACCACAACCTCCATGTCACTATTTCCCTCGCACCTAGCTTTCTCTTCTTCCCATTCTTGAGCCGTCATAGTGCGTTTTGAGTAGCAATTGCTTGCTATGTGGCCAACACTCCCACATTTGAAACATTTTCTATCTTCGGTCACCTTCTTGCTAGCTTCGTTTCTGGGTTTGTTATCTTTAGCATACGGATTAGAAGAAGTCCTATCAAAGGTAGGCTTGTCACTAGCCTTTGTGAACGTGCGTGTGAACGGTTTCACACTTGAGGTCTTCTTGGCCTTGAATTGTCTTTCAACCTTAATGGCCGCCTTGCATACTTCTTCAAACGAATAGTATTCGTGCAATTCAATCTTCTCTTGAACATTTTCGTTCAAACCTGCAATAAAACGTGCTATTTTGTGCCCTAGAATTTCTTCTAAATCACACAATAAACATAGTTTCTCAAACTCACACAAATAAGCCTCCACAGATTGATTTCCTTGCTTAAAAGTCTGCATCTTGAGATACACTTCTTGCACGTACTCATGGGGCACAAATTGACGCTTCATATATTTCTGCAATTGTGTCCAAGTAGTGATCTTGGATCGTCCCTCCTTGCGTCTCTTTTTCTTGAGATTATCATACCATAAACTCGCATAACCTGTGAGTTTTAATTCAGCAAGTTTGCACCTCTTTCGTTCATCATACTCCTTGTAATCAAAGAGTGTTTCGGCTCTTCTAACCCACTCAAAATATTTTTCGGGGTCTAGCATACTACCATTGAATTCCGGAAAATCTAACCTTATATTTCGGTCATCATCTTTGGCCTTGTTCTTCCGTCTATGCCTTCTAGGTTCATCACTCGAAGATGAATCTTTATGGCGTGATCTACTTGCTTTTCTCCTTTCATATTCGTCTTCACTTGAACTAGAAATTGCAACTGATTTGTTCTTCCTTGAAGATGAAGTTTTGTCACGTTCGTCAAGCCTAGCCAATACTTCTTGCAATTGTTGTGACAATCGCTCTATTTGACGATCCCTCCGCAAGTTATGCGCTTGATCAAGGTTCAAACCCCTTGGAATCCCTGGGATTTCTTCGTCACTCATTGCTCCTACACAAACCAGGCTTAGTTTATGCAAAATCTTGATTAAAAGATTGAATCTTGATTGATTCTTGAAGCAAATAAGAACCGTTCTCCAGATCGCAACTTTGTGTAACACTCTCAAAAGTTTGAGGTTGCACAGACTTCGTTACGCGTCCAATTGACACGAAATTTTGACACAATGTTGATCTACGTTTTCTGAATCTTGCCACAAAATTTCAGCCAAAAATTCCAAGCCTAACGTCACCAGTTTAAATTCTACCGAAACTTGGCTCTGATACCAAGATGATGTGATTTTTAGTCCGAAAACTAAGCCTCACAAAGATATGAATCTAACCTAATTCTATACAGAAAATTCACCAAGAATTAAGCAAGAAACTTAGATTAATTAATCAAGAATCCACCTAATTAATCAACCTAGGTGATTGTTTTAACTAAAACAAACAAAACAGCAAATTGGAATCCACCAATCAAGAATTTAAGTAATCCAACTTAAACAAAAGCAATAAGAAATATTATTATGAATGTATGATTAAACTTGTATTTTATTCGAAGATTACAACCCTATATTTATAAACTCAATCAATTATCCTAATCCCACTTGAATTAGAATTCTAATCCCCTAACAAAAACCCACGGATTGCATAACTTAATCAAGTTTAGATAACTTTGATTTAGTTATTTAATCCTACTTAAACTCTAACTACTCTTAAGATAAAACTTGCCTATTTTATCCTAACTCAAGCTTGCACTCCAAGCTATTATTGACGCCTACTAGACTAAAACAATTCCTAATGCAATTAGAAATCCTAAGTGCTTAAAACAAGAAAAACCCTTTCAAGTGAAAGGTAAAAACTTGTAAGCAAAAACCTAAGAAAGCTTTTAAAGAAACCTTAAAGAACTATCAAGAAGCTTCAAGAACTCCCAAGAACGCCACCATACAAAGCGTGGCTTTGTCTTGATGCCCCCGATAGTAAGTTTGACCTATTGAAGAAGCTTCCAAGTATAGATTCATGCTTTCTTGACTTTCTTGGAATAATTCTTCAACATGCTCATCGTTCACATTGATGCACGCATCAATCAGGTACTAACTTGACCGTTGGAGGCGGAGCTCACAGGAGTCTCCGTTATTTTGCAGGTACAGGCGTCTGGTTCCAGTCTCGGAATTGTAACTCTCCCGCAGGACATTAGAAAACCCCGAAACATTTGGCGCCGTCTGTGGGGAGAGTACTTCTGAGATGGCATCCAAGTCTGTACCGACTCCTGAAGAGAGGCGTCCCCTAGACGACCCTCAAGTTCAGTCGGACCATGATACCGAAAGTGAATTCGAAGTTGAAGCTCATACAGCTTCAGACGGGACCCTAAGGGCCCGACGTACCCGTCATACCCAAAGGAGGGAACAGGAGCATCTTCAAACAGGAAGCAAGCCAGCAGGCGCACCGCCTGTTCGGCAACAGCCGACTGATGGGTCTGCTCCCATCACAAGGAACGAACTCATGGCCTTCATGAGGGACTTCAAGGGAGAGATTCAAGAGTTGATCAAGAAGAAGCCGCCTGCTCCAGTCAAGGAGCAGTCGGCCAAGAAACCCTCCACTTCACTGAAGAGGAAGCCAGTTCAAGGGCGAGAGGCGACTCCTCATCCTAAATCTAGGAAGCGGGAGCCACCTGCCCTTGATTTCACAAAATTCCGTTATCCTACAGGAAATAGGAAACCTGTTCGTCATATTCAGGCGGACGGGTCGAAGCAAACATTCACAGATGCTCGGCTACTGCTAGAGCAGAAGAAGAGTGATCGATTGTCAGAGTCGGCCTCTACTTCAAACTTTCAAGACAGTTTGCAAAATGCCTCGATGAGGCATACTCAGTCGTATCATGAGAGTCAGTCAGGCGGCACCTCCCGTCAGTCCGGCTTTCATAGCGACCAGGCGGTACCAAACTTACCATTTGTGCCGCAACAACAGTATTTTTTGCAGCCACCTCCGTTTGGTGGACCTGCAGCAAAAAACGTCTAACCTATGGACTGGCAGCTACGGTTGCTTAGACTTGGTGAACAGCCGTCGGCCTTCTCCAAGGAAATTACTGAAGCCGCTCAGCCGGCCAAAGTGAAAAATGTACTAGTAGGCGCCTATGACGGCACTACTAACCCAGAAGACCATCTGATGGCATTCACCAACCTGATGTACCTTCAAGGGTTGGATGATCCCACTTGGTGCAAGTGTTTCCCAGCGACTCTCAAAGGAATCGCACAGCAATGGTTCGGCAACCTGCCGACTGGTTGTGTAAATAGCTTCAGGACGCTTGCTTACTTATTTGCCTCCAACTTCGCCATGAACATCCCTGCGAAGAAAACGACCCTTGATTTGGGAACAATTCAGCAGGGCGAGAAGGAGGGGCTTCGTTCTTACATCAGGCGGTTTAACCTGATGAGAATACAGATTCAAGGGTTACCGGATGAGGTAGCTTATACTGACTTTTTCAGAGGTCTCAAAGACGGGTCTACCTTCAAATTTGATTTGGTTCGAAAAAGGGTGGCGACTCTTCAAGAGGCCTTGATTGAAGCAGAAGCCTATATACAGGCGACTGATCTTTGTACGATAAAACAGTCGGACGGGAAAAGGTTCGACAAAAGAGAAGGACGACAGAAACAGTCGTCAAACAAAGATGAGAAAAGAAAAGAGGTCTGGGCGGCTGATTCCTCTAAACAGCCGGCCCAGAAAAAGAAAAAAGAATTCAAACCATACTCCCCAAAGTATGCGTTTAACAAGGATAACCAGTTTATCCTAAAAGAAATCAAGGGACGGATCTCAATTGAGAAGCCGGTCCCCATGAAGGGTTCCGCAAACAACCGGAACCAAGATAAATTCTGTGCTTATCATGATGATGTTGGTCATCACACCAATGACTGCATCAGTCTCATGCGGTACCTAGACCGCCTGGCTGAGCAAGGAGATCTTGACACTTATGTCAAGAAATCTACGGGGAACACTTCCTCAAAAAAGCAGTCGGCCAAAAAGAATCAGCAGGCCGACAACTCTGATACAGATGATGCAGTCGTCTACACCATTGCAGGCGGCTTCTCAGGAGGCGGCCCCACTATTAGGGGCAACAAAGACAATATCAGGCGGTTAGATGTAAATTCCGTTCACCAAGAACGGTCGTCCAAATATTCATTTCCTGAGATTGTCATCACTGAAGAAGATCTAGGAGGGGTAAGGGGGCCGCATGACGACCCTCTCGTTATTGAATGTAAAGTGGCCAACCAGAGAGTTGGCCGAATCCTCATAGATACCGGATTCTCCTCAGATCTCATCAGTAGCAAATGTCTGTCGAAACTAAAATATCAGACTGATTGCATACATCCGGCCTCCCACCCTTTAGTAGGGTTTGGAGGAGGAGTCGTCCACCCACTAGGATGAGTAGATTTACCCATCCGCCTGGGCGAAAAAGGGGAAGGACGACACATGGTAGTCCGGTTCCTGGTAGTAGAGGAACTCTCGGCCTACAACATGATTCTGGGTCGACCTACCCTGAATAATTCCAAGGCTGTTATAATCCCATCTCTTATGTTGCTCAAGTTTGAGAGGGATAATGGAACAGTCGGCTCCCTAAGGGGAGACCAGAGGATGGCCCGAGAGTGCTATCTCTCGGATGTCAAGCCCACTGTTATGGCTACTGGGTCAAGCGGTGAAAAAACAGACCTTGACAAGGAGAGTGCGCCTGTTCAAGAAGCAGGCGGCAAAAAGAGAAAGGCATCCCAGACAGGGGCCGCAAGAAAAGCAAGAAAATAGCAATCATTGGCAGAGGAGCGGCCGGATGAGTTCCGCCTCAGCCGGCTGGTGAGCATGCGGACCTGATCTTAGACGACTCACGTCCAGATCGAACAGTCAAAGTTGGGACGATTGCTCTGAGAAACCTTGGTGACGACTTTCACAACCTATTGAAAGAATACAAGGACATCTTTGCATTCGAAGTCCATGAAATGCCAGGCATTAGTCCTGATCAGACGGTACATAAACTCGCCGTGGATCCGAAAAAGAAGCCGGTACGGCAAAAGAAGCGGAACCATAGCGAAGAAAGAAGTCAGGCGGCAGCCGCCGAAGTTAAAAAATTACTTGATGCAGGGTTCATTCGGCAATGTTACTTCCCAGACTGGGTTGCAAATGTGATGCTCGTTAAAAAGCCGAATGGCACCTGTCGAATGTGTGTAGACTACACAGACTTAAACAAGGCGTGCCCCAAAGACAGTTACCCTCTGCCTAAAATTGATAACCTGGTCGACTCAACAGCCGGCCATGCCTTGATGAGTTTTATGGACGCCTATTCTGGTTTCCATCAAATTCCTTTATGGAAGAAAGATCAGGAGAAGACGGCCTTCGTCACTGATCAGGGGTTATACTGTTACACGGTCATGCCGTTTGGTCTTAAGAATGCCCCGGCTACCTTCCAACGAATGATAAACACTGTGTTCTTTGATCAGATTGGGAGAAACGTCGAGGCATACATTGATGATATGATTGTCAAGACTAAACTTCAGAAAGATCATCTGTCGGACCTCCGAGAAACTTTCGCCACACTCAGGCGGCACCATGTCATGCTCAATCCCAAGAAATGTGTATTTGGGAGTTGAGTCTGGGAAATTTCTCGGATTCCTTATCAATCAGAGAGGAATAGAGGCGAACCCTGAGAAGGTGCAGGCGGTCATTGACATGCAGTCGCCTCGTACCATCCGAGAGGTTCAGAAGTTAACAGGTTGTCTGGCGGCCTTGGGAAGATTTCTAAGCCGATCAGGCGACAAATGCCTATACTTTTTCCAAGCAATTAAGAAAAAGGCAAGGTTTGAATGGGGGCCGGATGCTGAGGCCGCCTTCCAGAAATTAAAAGTTCACTTGCATTCCTTGCCGAGGCTGGTCAGCCCTTTGCCCAAAGAGGTTCTCTACAAGTACCTGGCCGTCTCTGATCATGCGTTAAGCGCTGTTCTCCTTGCTGAAAGGGACGACTGTCAGCTCCCGGTCTACTTTGTCAGTCACGTACTGAAAAATGCCGAGTTGAGGTATCCCCTAGTGGAGAAATTTGGTCTTGCACTCTTCATGGCTGTTAAAAAATTGAAGCCCTACTTTTTGGCACATGCAGTCGTTGTGTATACAGACCAACCTATCAAGCGGCCACTGACCATCATGGACTCGTCAGGCCGAATGATCAAATGGGCCATAGAAATACAGAGCCTCGAAGTTACTTTCGAGCCTAGAAAAGCAGTGAAGGGGCAAGCCTTTGCTGACTTTATTGTAGAGATGACTCGTCCTCCTAACTCTCAAGTTACAGACCAAGTATGGAAGGTATATGTGGATGGAAGCTCTACCTCAAATGGTTGTGGAGCAGGCGTCATATGTCAGTCGCCAGAGGGCGACAGGTACGAGTATGCTCTACGCTTCAGTTTTCAGGCTTCAAACAATGAGGCAGAATATGAAGCTTTACTAGCCGGGATCCGCATGTGCAAGGCGGCAGGGGCAAGAAAAATAGACGCTTGTTCCGATTCACAATTGATAGTGAGTCAGTACAATGGCGAATATGAAGCTACCCATCCGGCCATGATCAAGTATTTACAGGCGGTCCGACAAGCAGTCGGCTCCCTTGAGGATTTCCATCTGATCTAAGTGCCGAGATCAGAAAACAACCAGGCGGATGCACTGTCAAAATTAGCATCATCCGCCTCCTTTGATACTCCTCGAACTGTTTTTTGGGAAGTAATGGAGAAGAGAAGCATCGAGGAAAACCCTATTGGAATCCTAGACAGAAGCTCAACATGGATGGATTCAATCAGGGCATATCTGGCAAACGGTACACTGCCGGATGATCCTCAACAGGCGGCAGCACTGAAAAAACGAGCCACCTGTTTTGAAATGATAAAGGGAGAACTTCACAAGAGGGGGTACCTTCAACCCTTCTTAAAGTGTGTTACTCCAGAACAGGGACGACAGATACTAGACGATCTTCACTCTGGTTACTGTGCTTCTCATATAGGCGGTAGGACGCTTGCTCAAAGGGCAAGGCGGCAGGGCTACTTTTGGCCTACTTTGGAAGCAGATGCAATGGAGATGGTGAAAAAATGTGACAAGTGCCAAAGGTTTGGCAAACTAATTCACCGTCCGGCTACTGACCTCACTACCATTCACAGCCCACTACCGTTTGCTAAGTGGGGCATGGACATTCTGGGTCCATATACGCCTGCTACAGGAGGAAGAAGGTACATACTTGTTGCCGTCGACATTCACTAAATGGGTAGAGGCGGAGGCTGTAAAGGGAATCAAGACGAAAGATGTAATTTCATTCATTTGGAAAAATGTCATCACTCGGTTCGGGGTTCCCATGTCTATGGTTTTTGATAATGGTCCCCAATTTGAGACGCTTGTTCTCAAAAGCTGGTTGGGTGACCAAGGAATTGCAAACTACTTTGCATCTGTCGGTTGTCCACAAGCAAACGGCCAGGTAGAAGCCTTTAATAAAATCATCTCAGACGGTCTCAAGAAAAAGATTGAACGAGCAGGCGGCCTATGGGCGGATGAACTACCACATGTTCTCTGGGCCATTAGGACGACTGAAAAAGGGGCGACTGGAGAAACTCCATTCCTCCTAACTTACGGTGCGGAAGCTGTTCTTCCAATAGAACACTACGAGCCGACTCTTCGAGTAATGCTATATGACGAAGAGGTAAATTGGGAAGCCATGCGCCTGGCATTAGACTCACTTCCTGAAAAGAGGGGCAATGCTGTCTTGCACCATGAGATCTATCGCCTGAGAATGACTAGATCATACAACAAAAAAGTACACAGGCGTCCACTCAAGGTAGGGAACTTTGTACTTAGAAAAATGGAAGCAGTTGGTAGGGCTAATGAGTCTGGCAAACTAACTCCCAACTGGGAAGGACCCTACCGAATCTATGAGGAAGTCAGGGACGGTACCTACCGTCTGGAAACACCAGACGGACAACCGTTGCCTCGAACTTGGAATGTAGATAATCTTAAGAAATATTTCTTTTGAATGATGTAAATAGTCAAGAGCTACTTAATAAAAGTGCACTTACTATTCAAATTTGTACTAAGAGGGGCACGCTTACTAACAAATAGTCGGCTACTCTCCGTGTTTAATTTTACTTACGAGGGGCATGCCGTCTGTACCTTTACAGTCGGCTACTCTCCATTGAGTTTTTCACTCTATCTTCAGAGGGGCATGCCGTCTGTACCTTTACAGTCGGCTACTCTCCATTGAGTATTTCACTCACAATAGGGGCATGTCGTCTGGGCATATAGTCGGCTACTCTCCATAAGAAGATGGTCGACTGGTTCCAAACACATAGCCACCCCCCTAATACTTAGCTAAAAAGATTAGGGCCTGGCCGACCCTGTGCCTAACAGGCGGCTACCCTCCTTTTACTTAGCACCTACGTTCACCAAGAACTTACCAAGGCCACAGGCCGAATGATCAGACCAGGCGCCAAGCCAACTGATCAAATCTACAAAACTAATACGACCTGTCCCAACATCATAGCAGGCGTCCGGCGGCATCCCTCCGGATGAAATTCGTCGCAGAGAGCAGCTCCCTTTTGGGTGGAACATTGCTCTATAAACTAATTATACGGCACCTATACGACTGTCCCCAAGGGCAACCACGTAGCCGTTTTTGAGACAAGGATAACTCTATCACTAACCAAACCAGTGGTAGCAGTTGACATCTGAGTCAGATGACCGCCTGTATTACTTGGGATAAATGCAGGGGGTACCTCTTGAGTTAATAACCAACAAACATTGGCGAATCAAGGGGTCTAGCCGCCTCCACCGCCTGGTACCTCTACTACTCAATCAAGAGTGACGGCGACTGAGTAACTCCAACGTTAACTCATAGTCACTCCCTCAAATTTGGTATGGAACCTAAAAGGTTTGAGTAGACCGCCTGTTTTTTTGGCAAACAGGGGAACTCAAACCACTATTCCTACTATGTAACCTATTGAGTTAAAAGCCAACAAACATTGGCGAATCAAGGGGATCATCCGGCCTCCGCCGCCTGGTACCTCTACTACTCAATCTAGAGTGTGACGGAGACTAAGTAACTCCTATGTTAACTTAATAGTCACTCAAACTTAGTATGGAGCCTAAAAGGTATGAGTCGTCCGCCTGTTTTTTAACAAACAGGGGCTCTCAACCACTACTCTTGCTAGGTTAACAAATAATGAGTTAAAAGCCAACAAACATTGGCAATAAAGGGAAACAACCGTACCCGCCGCTTGTTATCTCTACTACTCAGTTCCTTGGCGACTAGGTAATACTCTATTTACTTGGTCAGACCACTTTCCTACTTGGTTAAATTTACAAATGATAGGACCGCCTGCCTAAAAAGGATCCAGACAAAATAGTTCGAATACTGATTGGTTAAATGGCCGACTGATCGTCTATCCTGGAAACAGACAACCAGTCGTCCAGGGGCATAGGCGGCGTACTAATTATGAGTGCCTGTCTGCAACGTTCGGCCATGTAAAACAGTCGGTCTAGTGAACAATTGGATATTAGATATGGAATACTTAGACAAATTTGAAGCAAAACAAAAATTCATTAAAAATAAGCCGGTCATTAAAGACCAGCAAAATATTCAAAGCCCCGGCCCCCTGGCCGGGTAAATACAAAGCAAACGGCACGCATGCCGTGGAAAGAATACATAAAGCTTAAGAAGGGGGCAGTCCAGTATTAGCAGCTGCCGCCTGGTCAGCACTCTTCTTGCTGGACTCGGCTTCAGCTGCATCCTTTTTTGATGCCTTACCCCCAAGCGGCACAAGCGCCACTACCGGCTCCTCCTCCTCCAACGCTTCCCCCAACGCCTCTTCTTCAGCAGCCGCCAGGATCTCTTGATTATATATATCCGAACACTGGCGGTATGTTCTTTCCCAAGAGGCAAAGTCGGCACTGGGAAGAGGCGGCCCAGGTCATGCGCTGGATTTGAGCGGAGTCTTCCATCATCTCCCGGACCAGCTCTTTCTTCTCTTGCTCGGCCTTTTCCGAGAGCTCTTGGGTAAGACTCTTCTCCTGGGTCACCAGGCGTTCCTTTACGCTGGCCAAGGATTTCTCCATGGCTTCGTAAGAGTACATTTTCAGGCGAAGAGGTTTCAGCTCGGCCTTGAGATTTGTGATGGTCGCCTCCAGCTCGTCATTCTTCTTCTGGGCCGCCTCTAACTGAGCCCGAACAGCGGCGGTAGCCTGCGCCTGATAATAAAGAATATCAATGGTCAGTACTTCATTTTGGGCAATTTGAAACATTGCCTTATCACAGTCAGAGGCGGCCATAGCTTTTGCAGCCTTTACCTCTTTGTTCTTCCGATCAAGCGACTTGCGAAGGCCGTTAACTCGGAGCAGGGCCTAAGTACAAAAAAAACAGGCGTCAGTTTCCAAACAAAAAAGAAAACAGGCGTCCAGAAATTCAAATACTAAAAAATATACTAAGTATACCTCAGCAAGGACCCCTGCAATCCCGTCAAGGTCAAGGGTGCCGACACCCCTGACCGCCTCCCTTTCAGCTGGAGGAACTGCCCTGATCATAGACTTGGCTATCTCTACCAAGTCAGGCTCCTGGGGCCGGCTGCATCAAGCATAAACAAACGGATTAGACTTAGTAACAAAGGGAGCAAGTCTAAAATTTACAAGGACAACTTCATACCTCTAGGCGGCCCAGTTGGAGTTTTAGAAGAAGTGGCCGGCTGTTTCTCAGCCGCCACCTGTTTCCTGGCAGAACCAGGAGAGCTCCCAACAGTCGTCTTCAGGGCCTTGGGGTCCGGCTGTTGGGAAGATGAAGCTCTTGGAGCACCCGTCTAAAAAAGAAGAAAAAAGTCAGTATATGCATAAACACTCCAAAAAGAGGGCGAAAGGTTCGGAGCTCACCAAGGGTGCCCCCTTCTTGGGGAGTCGGTTGAAGCTTGTTGCATAATAGAGGCCCGCAACATGGCCGCCGCAGTCTTGGAGGCGGTGATTTTGCTCATGGCGTCAGCTGCAAAAACAAACAGCAAAGTTAATAAAAGATAAACAACAAATGTATGGAACAACAGCGTATTCGACAGCCCGACTACCTCTTGAGCACCGACTGCTGAGGCCGCAGGCGGCCAAAAAGTACTCGTCATAGAGCCACTTGAAGCTCGGGACGCAGTGCAGGGGTACTTGCTCTCGTACCCCTGAAGTAGAGTCGACCCTTGACTCTACTTTAAAGAGTCCTTTATCAAGGATCTCTTTCTTAGCCTTGGGGGGAACAGGCGGCATGCTACGGCCGCCTGCAAGAAGGGGCGGATTCCTGTTCCACCTATTGAAGCGCTTGTTCTGCTCAATGTCTGAACTCTCAATGATGAGGAAGGTGCTCCGCCAGTCCTTCCACTTGTGTGCTTTACCTCTTGTCATGAGGTAGCCCCTGTGGCTTGTCAATTGATACCAGCCGGTACCGCCTGTCTTAGGGGTCCGGCTGAGATAGTTCATATGGGCGAAAGCCTCGAAGCTCGGCTCCACCCCGTGCAGTTCGCACCCGGCCACATAGCCGAGTACGTTGACCCAGGAGTTTGGGGCTAACTGCCATAACCCCAACTCATACCCATCCAAAATCCGCTGAACAGCCGGATGTAATGGGATGCGAAGCCCTGCCTTGATGGCCGCCTCGTAGCAGCCAAAGCAGGAGCTTTCATAACTGGAACCAGCCGGCCAGACGACTGTGTCTTCTGGATCCGGCACAAACACTAGAAAGTCGGGGCCCATGGTGTGGTTTGCAATAAAGCTCTCCACTTTCTCTTGCATGGCTGTGATTCGGCTCCGAGGTACCGTGCAGTAGTAGGGGGTATTTAGCTTTCGGTAAAAGGCGGATGATTCCGCCCAATTGTCCCCCTTCTCAACTGCGTGAGAAAGTCTCGCCTCTTGCAGGCGGCTGTTTTTCTCTTCTGTACCCAAAGAAGCATGGCCAGAAGAGCTTGACTCGGAATCGTCCTCCGACGAGTCTGAAGAGGACGACTCCTCCCCTCTCCCGGAGGGGCCCGCCTCCTCTCTTTGAAAAGGAGCAGATTTGTTAACTGTTAAATGGGAAGGGGTCACTATGACTCCCCCACAGAATTGCCGGCATCCAGGCCGCCTTGTTTCACTTCCCCATTTGGCGCATGGTCAGATGTTTCACTAAGCGGCACCCTGTGGGAGGAGCCGTCTGAATTTGAGATCCTAGCTGTCTTTTTCGTTCTGGCCATCCTGCTCTGCATAGACACAGATA
Organism: Chenopodium quinoa; assembly: GCF_001683475.1. Lineage (NCBI taxonomy): Eukaryota > Viridiplantae > Streptophyta > Magnoliopsida > Caryophyllales > Amaranthaceae > Chenopodium > Chenopodium quinoa. The sequence continues at coordinate 23,203 of NW_018744905.1, forward strand.
CAGTCGGACTTTGTATAAAGGGCAAAGATTGGTCCGGAAAAGGGCAGGCGGCACTCCTAGTCCTAGATTCAGCCGTCCCCGGTGACCGGCTGATCACTAACCTAGGTCGTGTCGTGTGCTTCCGTGGTGCCATTTCAGAAAATAAAAAGAAAATTAAGAGTAAGAGAACTGAGTTACCTGAACGAGTGACGGTTGATGAAGTTCTGGAAATCCGGTGCAGTCGGCTTGTCAGAATAGGCGGTAGGCTGAAAAGGTCCAAATGTCAGAGTAAGTTCAGTGTGAAAATGACTCAAGACAACTCTCCCTTATATAGGCGAAGTGAGAAGGCGAAGGGTCACTTTCAGAATTCAAAATTTGGGCGGGAAAATCTCTCGTCCTTTCGCCGACTGACACCTGTAGTAGGCCGTCGCCTGTTACAGTGCGACATCTCTCACAGGTAACACGTGACCAATCACGTGCCACCTGTGAGGGGCAAATGATTAGGGGATTTTGCTCCCACCAATCGGAATGCGCCACGTGGACCAATCAGGTCCTGCCAAGTGTCCCCTAGTTGGAACAACCAGGGCTTCCCACGTGGCACGCACTTATTCGTCCACCTTGGACCTGTTATGTCAAGACATGTGGCATACTCCATGCCTAATGGGGAAACCGGCCACCCAGGCCCAACTTCCGAGGGAAGCCCAATCGGCCCTAGGTTTACCTAAACCTAGGATGGGCACGTTTCCCAAGGTTATAAATACCTCCCTTAATCCTCATTAAGGGGGATGACAGAAAAAAGAAAGAAACATTACGGAAAAAAACACATTAATTACACACAGTAATAACCGGCTGATCTCGCTAACAAAGCAGATTACCTACATTAAACACTCTCACCTAGAGAGACCAAATCACTTTAATTTCCGCATTAATTACTCCTTAATCAGGTTACTAACTT
>NW_018744906.1:0-91832 GCF_001683475.1 Chenopodium quinoa
GTTGGAGGATGTGCATAGACTATAGACGTCTAAATGAATCCACCAACAAGGATCATTTTCCTCTCCCTTTTATCGACCAAATGCTTGAAAGACTAACCAAGCACAAGTATTATTGCTTTCTTGATGGTTATTCGGGTTTCTTTCAAATCCCTATAAACCCGGATGACCAAGAGAAAACAACTTTTACTTGTCCCTATGGAACTTTTGCATATAGGAGGATGCCCTTCGGGCTTTGCAACGCACCGGCAACCTTCCAAAGATGCATGATGAGTATTTTTGGGGACATGCTTGAAGCCGAAATGGAAGTTTTCATGGATGATTTCTCGGTAGGGGGCCTTTCGTTCGAGGATTGTTTGTCCAACTTGGGCAAGTGCTTGACAAGATGTAGACAAGGTCAATTTGGTTTTGAATTGGGAGAAAATGCCACTTTATGGTGGAAGAGGGAATTGTCCTTGGTCACAAGATTTCAAACAAAGGGATTGAGGTTGACAAGGCCAAAGTTGAAGTGATAGAAAAGCTTCCGCCACCAATCAATGTGAGAGGAGTAAGGTCATTTTTGGGGCATGCCGGGTTCTATAGGAGATTCATCAAGTATTTCTCACAAATTTCTAGACCCCTAAATGCTCTTCTTCAAAAAGATGCCATCTTTATTTTTGATGAAGAGTGTCTCCAAGCTTTCAACAAATTAAAGGAGGCTTTAATCTCAACTCCAATTGTGCAAGGGCCAAGATGGGATTTTCCATTTGAACTTATGTGCGATGCAAGTGATGTTGCGATTGGAGGAGTATTGGGGCAAAGGGTAGAGAAGAGGCTTCACGTGATTTACTACATGTCTAAGACCTTGAATGAAGCTCAACGGAACTACACCACAACGGAGAAAGAGTTTCTTTCCGTGGTTCATGCTTTTGAGAAGTTTTGGAACTACCTCATTGGTTCCAAAACTATTGTCTACACTGATCATGCGGCTATTAGGTACCTTGTGGCAAAGAAAGAGTCCAAGCCTCGTCTTCTTCGTTGGGTGCTATCACTTCAACAATTCGATGTAGAGATTCGGGACAAAAAGGGGGCCGAAAATGTGGTTGCGGATCATCTATCCCGGTTAGAGAACGTGCAAGATAATGACGATGGGGTCCCAATTTGTGATGAGTTAAAAGATGATGTGCTTTACTTGTTGGCCGAGAAAGATCTTCCTTGGTTTGCGGATTTGGTGAACTATTTGGCTTGTGGGGAGTTTCCTCCAAATGCTTCAAGGAACCAGAAGAAGAAGTTGAAAAGGGAAGCAAGGCATTACATATGGGATGATTCGATCCTTTTCAAAACATGAGTAGATGGTTTACTCCGTAGATGTGTGCCAAATGATGAAGTGAAGAGTGTTTTGAACATGTGCCACTCCGATCCTTGTGGAGGGCACATGGGTGCCAACAAAACAGCCTTGAAAGTACTACAAAGCGGGTTATGGTGGCCTCATATCTTCAAAGATTCATGGGGTTTTGTGAAAACATGTGACTCTTGCCAAAGAACCGGTAATGTTTCGAAGAGAAATGAAATGCCTCAACAACCGATTCTTGAACTTGAGGTGTTTGATGTGTGGGGCATTGATTTCATGGGACCTTTTCCCTCATCTAACGGAAATCAATACATCCTTGTGGCGGTTGATTATGTTTCTAAATGGGTTGAAGCCATTGCCTCCCCAACTAATGACCACAAGGTAGTGATGAAGATGTTCAAAAAGGTGATATTTCCAAGATTTGGGATCCCTAGAGCAGTGGTTAGCGATAATGGTTCTCATTTTATTCATAATGTGTTTCAAAAGATGCTGAGAAAGAATGGGGTCCATCAACGCTTTGGCACGACTTATCACCCACAAACAAGTGGGCAAGCGGAGGTTTTCCAATCGCCAAATCAAGGTAATTCTTGAGAAAACAGTGGCTAGGAATAGGAAAGATTGGTCGGACAAGCTAGATGATGCCCTTTGGGCCTATAGACCGCTTTCAAAACCCCCATCGGCACTACCCCCTACCGGCTTGTATATGGTAAGTCTTGTCACCTTCCGGTTGAACTTGAACACCGTGCTTAATGGGCTATCAAAAAGATCAACTTTGACTTGGCGAGTGCGGGTGAACAAAGGTGGCTAGACTTGCATGAGTTAGAGGAACTACGGATGGATGCTTATGATTGTGTAAGCTTGTACAAAACCCGGTCAAAGGAGTGGCATGACCGGCAAATTGAAAAGAAGACCTTCAATGTTGGAGATAAGGTGTTGCTTTACAATTCAAGGATGAAACTATTTCCCGGAAAACTCATGTCAAGGTGGAGTGGTCCATTCACCGTTAACGAGGTGTTCCCCCATGGAGCCGTTGAGCTAAATGATTTGGATGGATCGAGGTCATTCAACGTCAATGGGCATCGCCTCAAGCTTTATTATGAGGATGCTCATGTTGGTTTGATTGAGTCAATGCAATGCAATCTCATCTTTTGAGTGTGTGAAGTACGTCAAGCTAGTGACGTTAAAGAAGCGCTTCCGGGAGGCAACCCGAGTTTCTAACCCTCCTCTATTCTATTTGCTTGATGTTTTCTTTTCTTCTTTCACAACTTTGGATTGATGGTTTTGCGTGTATTTGGTTTGTGTTGGTATTCTTGTTTGTCTTTCCTTAAAAAGGAATGCATTTTCCATATACCTTAGGCATGATTGTGTTGTATTTTAGTGTGTCTTGAGGGGAAGTTTTGTGCAAATTTTCAGATAGAGGGATTTAGGGGTGTTCGACCAAACTGCAACAAGGTTCGGCCGAACTTTGCAAAAGTTTGACCGAACCAGCCAAGAGTTCGGCCGCTCCTCCCCTAGAACTCAAAATGGGCTAAAAATTGTCGGATTCTGGAAAATCAAAAAGTTTGACCGAACTTTTCAAAAGTTTGGTCGAACCTATGCTGGTCCGACCGAACCCCCAGAAAGTTCGGCCGCTCCGTTCTGGAAATCAAATTAGGCTGAATTCTGGCAGTTTCTGGAAAATCCAAAAGTTCGACCGAACTTTTCAAAAGTTTGGTCGAACTTATTATGGTCCGACCGAACCTTTTTCGAGCTTGCCCTGAATTAATAGGCTTGAGCCGCTGCTTTCTCGCTCTTACTTCATACATTCGGCTCTCTCTCTCCCTTCTCTTCTCCTTCTCACCCTAGTACTCCATTGTCACCCCTCCTTCAACCTCAAATCTCCATAAAAATCACTCCAATCTTTTTCCCTCCTCACTTCATTAACATCCACTACTGAATTCCTACAATCTCCTTAAATTTTCCCCAATTTCTAGGGTTTGAGTGACTTGAAACTTCTTGATTTCTACTTACTTCCAATCAATTGTGGTATGGTTATTCTAGCTTTTGCAAGCTCATTTCTTCAATTTCTTTTTGTTTTACCATGTTTTACATGTTCAAGTATGATATGTGGTATAATTGATATTGTTAGTCATGGCTTGTTTGATTTAAGTGGTTATTGGGATTTCCTTGTTGTAATTTGGTTGGTTGTTGTTAGTAGAACTTGTTTCATGATGAATATGCATGTATGACTTGGGTTTTCATGATTTCAATTTGTTTGCTTGAATGTGTTAATCTTTCACTAGGTTGTTCATGCTACATTTTGATTGAGAAATTCTTGAGTTGGATGGAATTTTGTGACTATTACTCATTGTTCTCGGTTTGATTTCGATGAGTTTTGAGTGGATTTCATGAATTTTAGGAGACATCATGCCCAATTTCGCCTAGGTTTTCTTAGGATTTGCATTCGATTGCCATAGGATTTTTAGCTCATGCCTTGGTTTATAAGTGTCCATTAATGCCTTGAATTGTATTGTTGCTACCGTCTACATCTATTTCACAACTCATGGCTTTTACTCTCATTGCACACACTTTTTATCTCGGCGAGCTTCTTGTGCCTCCTTTTGTCTTGAATCTTCCTAATGTTAATTCTTGGCGATTTTTGTAGATTCACAATGCATCTTTTTGGCAAAAGCAAGTCCAAGAGGAAGAGGACGGGTGAATCTTCATCGTCAAATTTTCCACCTCCACCCGGCATCTATGATCATGGCATCATCGCTCCAAACAAACACTTTTGGGATGTCTATAAAACCCTCATAGACCGTCCCATACGATCTACAAGGTTCTTCTACGGGAACACCTTAAGAAAGCTTGGCATCATGGATGAAGTAGTCCGGCTCGCACAAAACTTTGGTTGGGGCGAGTTCATTGACCTCCACGCTCACACCTATGAGCGCGTCACATTGGAGTTCCTTGCTTCCCTCCGCAAGGAAGTCATTGAAGAAGATGATGAAGGGAATGAATCTCAAATTATTCTTCACTTTCGTATGTTCAACGAAGACCATTCCCTAACCGAGAGTGAGCTCAATGAGATCTTCCATTGGCAAGAAACCGGGATGCATCGACCTTCCGATATGACCTCAATGTGTCGCATTCCCTATAATGAACAAGAATGGTGGCTGAGCATCTCCACCAAGCCCGTCTTTCGCACTAACACCGCAAAGGTCAACAACATCATCCATATTGCTTTGAGATACTTTGCCCGGCTCCTTCAGTATGCCGTATTCTTCAAGGAAAACCTCGGCTCTATGGTGAAAGATGAGGTAGCTTGCCTTTACTTGGCCGAAAATCCTCAGCGTTTAAAGTTCAAATGCTCCACCACTTTTATCTCGAGATTATTGGACACTCGAGATGGGCGGCTTGGTGATGAGATACACATGGGGGGCATGATCACCCTCATTGCCCTTTCTTTTAATGGTGGAGCTTACAAGGACCAAATTTATTTTCTCCCCCATGTGCTCCAAAACAAAGAAGAAGAGGTCGTCGGCTACCCTCCTTATGCTCTTTCTATTGTTGCTCTCCGCAACCAACGCTTCATCAACTACACCACCCAGAATCGCAAATTTATCCTCTTGGTTGATAATGGAGAAGAATGGTGTGTCCTCCCGGATCCTCCTCACACTTCGGTAGACCCTTCCAACCCGCTAAGGTGGAAGATTGCGCGAAAATTCATCCCCAATGAATTAAGGAAAAATCAAGTCCGCGGTGCAATCCCTCACCCTCAACCGGTCTACCAAGTGGAGCATCCCTTTCCCCCCCCCCCCTAGTGGGGGAGGTGAGACATCTTCTTCTTCTTCCTCTTCTCCTTTTGATATGAGTGCCCTGCGTAGTACCCTCGATGGTATTCGTTATGATAATCAGGCTTCTATTGAACAATGGGGGTACTACGCAAGGATGAACTATGATAGTCTTGTGCAAGCGGGCGTTCAAACGCCCTATGTTAACTATCCCTACCACCCGCCTCAAGAGGGTCCAGTTCCACATTGGGACCCCTATGACCCTAACAACCCCTCCCCCAACACCTATGCTTATTGGAAAGGTCCTATCGACCCATCCCAACGTGTTGGTACCCCACCATACAACCCTTATCGGTCGGGTGGGTGTGACTACGCCTATGATCTGGCAAGTCCATCAACCCCGAATCCTTTTGATGGTGGTTGGGGTACACAAGGGTGGCCCTATGAGCACTTTAACCAACCTTTCCATCCATTCATGGATCGCCCGGGGTTTGATTTCATGAACCCTCCTAAGGAACGGGAGGATAGAAACCCCCAATGAGGGTTCTCTCCTTCCCTTTTCCCCCCGGACTTTCATGCCTAATCCTTTTGCTCGAGACGTGCAAAAGACTAGCGTGGGGGAGGATGTTCCTTTTGGTTGAAGTGTACATAGGAGGGTAGTGTGGTAGGATGGTAGCTTGTGCATATGGAGAACCATCAGGGATAATGAATTTATTGTAGTTAGAGATGATGATGTCCCTCTTCTCTCTTGATCCCATAATCCAAATCCCAAAATCCAAATCCCTTAATCCAAATTTTGTAGATAGCTTTTTGTCAATCATTTTCTTTTGTTTATAATTCTAGTCTTTTCCTTTTGTTCACTAACTTTTCCTTTGTACAGTTGTAGTGTTTCTTTTCTTTTGGCTCACTTTCCTTGTAGCTTGAAAACGGAAGCACAAAATGATGGAATAAGGAGCAACTCAAGCTCCGGAAACCTTGGTGAGATCGCAATTTTGCCTTGTGTTCTATTTCAAGCAGCATTTGGCGAGATCTTTCCCTACTTTCCTTTATTTTTCTTTGTGTGCATAGTTAGTTTAGACTAGAATGGAGTTGATTGTTCGAGGTTGTTTGCATTTGATTCCACGGAATCTGGTGATCGTTGGTATTGATGTCGAACGATCTTTGTTTGTCGATTGAGAATTATATGTTTACTAGCCTCTTATCTCTCTTGTACTCCTTGCATTAAAAAAAATAAAAATAAAATTCGAAAAATGTGAAAAAATGAAAAAGATTTTCCTTTTTATTCATGGCAAACCACGAAAAGCTTAGTTGTTTCATTTTCATTTCGAGCATAATAATGTTGACTCGTGTGTTTGAATGCTTTGCTTCTTGAGTGTTATAAGTTTGCATGCTTCAGGATTGCCATTGGTTGACTCTGGGACATGTTCATGCTAAGGTAGTTGTTCTAGAACTCGTTAGGCCCATCGAACCCAAATTCACTTGTTTGTGGTAAGAAGGTGTTGCTCTCATTAGGGGATTTGAAGCCCTAGAGATGGTTTTTGTAACCCGATGTGAGCTTTATTGTTCAAGCCTCCAACATTACTTGTATGAGCGGCGTAGGATCCTCACCAAGGCATGCTTAGATCTAGAACTTGGCGTCTGGCTCCCGAGATCGAGACCGAACTAACCTACGAATGACAAAGGCATTCTTCATTCGGTTACTATTTTTGTTTTCTAGTATTAGTTTTTTTTTTTATCTTTTGTATTTTTGGGTTGCATTTTCCCTTACCATGTTGAGTCTTCCCCTCCTTGATTATAGCACATTGCAAGCCCATGGCCCTTTTGTTTTACTTTCACCCTTAGAGTCGTGAAGCTCAAGCCATGAGGGCTTATTGTAGTTTTGATTTGAAATTTGGAAGGGAATGGTTCTACTTGGAAAGTGAAGCAGTGTTTTTGTGAATATGTGTTCAAGAAAAGCAAATGTAAATCCTAGAAAAAGCCTTTGAAGCTAAAAAAAAAAAAAAAAAAAAAAAAAAAAAAAAAAAAAAAAACAGAGAGAATGTGATAAACGAAGAGTTGATGAATGAAGATGTAAGAAGAAAGCGAAAGCTCAAAAGTGTTTGGCATTATAGTTCAAGATTGTGGCAACGTAGTTTGAAAATTGGTTGATGATTGATTTTGAAAAAGAGGCTTGATCACCCTTTGCTTCACAGTTAGGCTAAGCACCAATTTCCTAATTCCTCCACACCCTTACCCCCTACTCAACGTTACAACCCTTTCAATGCCCTGTTGACCTAGGTTGGTTGAGTCACTAGTCGGTGGAGGGAGCTGGAACTCAAGCATATGGAGAAGGCATGACTTGGTGAGATGTCGGGTTCCACTATTTTGCAGTGTTTTATCTTTGTTCCGGCTCCTTCGAGGAGTCACTTAATGCTATCTCCAAGGGCGGATTTGAATCTAGATGAGGGAACACGGTAAGATTGTTTGGAATGCGGGGGGAGTGGTGCATGTTTGAGTTCTCTATGCTTAGAATGACTTATCCTTCAATCAACTTTCGGCATCCCCTTGCATGCTCATTTCTACTACTCAGAAAGTTTGACACTCATTCATGTTTATTATCTCCAAAAGCTCGACTTGGCTATGATTTGTGTTGGATTTGTTGTTTCTCTTTCCCTTGTTTTTGGTTTGTCTTGAACACAATTTTGTAAGAGTTGTGGGGTATGCTCTTTGGAAACCCTCACGAGATCACAACTCATCCTCATCGGCGACCTTGGGGTTTAAATGGCTTGTTGCTTTTGCTAAAAGCAATTTCGGTTTTTCTTTTGTTCCTTGCATGTTTGAATAACTAATTCTTTCTCCCTTGTTCATTTTCCTTTGCTTTGCTCGAGGGCGAGCAAAGGCTTAGCGTGGGGGAGTTTGATGAGTGACATTTATGTCACTCTTAGGGGTAGCATTTAGGTCTTTTTCCTCTTACTTTTCTTAGTTTTTTCCACTTCATTTATCCTCTTATGGCTTCTTTATGTATTGATGAAAAGTAATGCTTATTTGCGCTTATTTTAATAATCTTTATGCATTATTTTATCATCCCCATGCTCTCGTGAACTTTGGTATCTTCTGCAGGTTCCATGACGGTCCTATGCACGTGGGAGGCCCCGTGGCCAAGTATGGAAGCCATGGACAAAGGCAAGAGGAGCAAAAGGGAAGGAGAGGAAGCAAGAAAAGGAAGTGCAAGAGGAGGTGTGGCCGAACCTCTGAAAGGTCCGGTCGAACCTATGTGTGGTCAAACTTTTGAAAAGTTTGACCGAACCTCCTGGGTGCAGTGAAGGCAGTGTCAAACCAGTTTTCAGCAATTTTGGAGAGGAGGTCGAACCTCAAAAGTTCGACCAAACAAGGATTAGGGAGGTTCGACCGAACCTACACAGAGTTCGACCGAACCTACCCTGAGTCCGACCGAACCTACCCAGAGTTCGGTCGGACCTTTTCCCGATCTCAGCCAATTTTGTACGGACTATTTAAGGTCCTTTTGAGATCGTTTTTCGGGGGGGAGAGAAGAAAAACAGTAGAATAGTTTTCAGCAAAAAAGATACTCTCTCTTAGTTAGCAACTTCATTAAATTAGTTGATTTAGTTTTAGAAACTCTCAAATCTAATCATTGTAGAAGCAAATTTCAAGATTTATCTCAAGAATTTCAGCAATTATCCAACATTTTTGAAGCTTCAATAGTAACTTCTTTCATTTGTCCTTCATTATTTTCTGATTTTATTTTTTGTTTTGTAAGCCACTTGATTTTCTCTCAATCTTGATATATTGTTGTTGCATGTTAGCTTTGTCCATAGATAATCACTTGTTTTTCCAAATCTTAGAATCTCTTATAATCCAAACTTGGAATTTGCATGTACTCACAATGAATTGTGAGTAGTCCTCTTGGCTAGGGGTTGGGTGAAACTCAACCTATTGGTGATTATGTGAGTTTGGGAGTGATTTTGATGATGGATTGCGACTAAACTTGATTATATGGGATTGCTTGTTAGTTCTTCATGATAGGAGTAATTAACCTAGATTATTGAACTTGATGGCATGAAATGTTTGGTTCGACATGGAAATGTGAGTTGAATGTTTCATTACCTATTGCAATATGATTATGTATCTTTTGTTGCTAAGTCAATGAGGGATCTAAGCTTAGTAATCTGAGTTGTTTTCATATCGTTTGATGTTGATCTTACATGTGGTCTTTGCTATTCCATTACCCTCATTCCTCCGTATTTGCCTAATTGCTATTGGTTGAGTGAATCCCATTCCCCTAGTGTTTTAATCCCTTGAATTCAACCTTTAGTTGTAGTTTGTTAGTTATTCACCCCTTATACCTTGATTTCGATTTAGCTTGAGCATTAAGATTATTTAGCATTTGATTCCCGTTCTCCGTGGACCGAACCTTTGCTTGCCATTGTACTTGTTTGAGTGAGGTGTTTGTTATAAATGTGTTTGAATGAGCCTAAATTGTGCGACCGATTTAGCGCTCGTCAGGGGGACATCCTCAGACTGGGAATACAGAGGGGCGGGGTGATCTGGATGCACATAGGGGTAAGCAAGGTCCCCTTTAAAGTCACACCCGCCAGGCACACAATAATCGTACTGCTCGTCCTCTGGGAAGCTGCGGAGCTCCCTACCGAGCTCGGAAGGACCTTGCCAGTAGGGGTAAGTGGGGAGATTGTCCCCCCTTCCCCAAGAAGGAACAGGGTCGTGCTGAGGCGGCCAATTGGGGTAATTCATGGGGGGATAGTCATAGAGGGCCTGCTGCTGCAGATGGTGGCCTTGATGTGACTCATAAATCACTTGCAACTATCTAGCTATATCAGATAGCTGAAATGTACCTGTACCTTTGGGTTGCTGGGTAACCGGCTGCTGGTGCTGCTCCTGAACCTCCTCCTCATTACCTACCCCTACCTCATCGTCCCCATCAACATCGGGCACTCGCCCACTATCTCTCAAAACTCTCCACACATTAGAGGATTGACGCGTGAGGGAGGTGAAGTGAGGCTTAGGGAGGAAACAATGGTGGGCTCCTCTAACTAGCCACCTAAAATCATTGGGGTTTGCCGTGGGAGTAATAAAATCAGAGCGGCGAAGCTGGTCCAAGTCAAGGTAAATATCCCCACTACTACCTACGGTCGTGCATAGAGGTAGAAGGTCAGTGTAAAACCTAACTTGGTGGCCAATCTAGTGACCATCGCCCCACAATGTATCTCCCCTGGCTTTTTTCCCTTTTCTATGCTTGGCAAGTTTGCATAAAGAGGAATCCCAAATTCAACCTCCGTGCATGCTCTCCCTTTGTGGCTATCCACAGGCAAAAGACCTCTTCCTTAGTCAGTTTTCCTAGGTCCTGTTTACTAATGGTAGAATACCCTAATAAACGGTGTAGGATCCTAAGGGAAGGGTGCCAAATCTCACTGGCTATGGAAGTCCTGGTATGAAACTCATTTTTACCTGAAATGGAACGCCACCAAGCGTACTCACTATACTCCCTAAAGTTCTCATAAAGCGGGTAGAGGAGGTCAGCATCTGAGTGAAAGTCCAGGGCTTGGTTAAACTTTGCTATTGACATGGTGTGTTGGTTGTTAAAGAGTTGGAAAGATATCTGAAAGTCGTTATCTTTTAGTGTATCAACTTGGAAAGACGAGAAAAACTCTAAGGTGGGTTCTTGGTAGGTCATGAATGAAGAGTTTACGAATGACCCTAGTCGAAGGTTTTCAAAAAGAATCCACAAGTCGTCATTTATTCCAAGTTTTATCATGTCTCCACGATGGTAGTTCCTAGAAGGTCGCAACTTTCTTTTTTTCATGTCAGAGTATATGGAGGAGTGGCTTTTGTTTAAGAACTTTAAGGGGGGTAAGGTATTGGGTTGGTCTGACTCTGGGTTTTGGGACGATTGTCCCGACTTTGCGGTTTTTCTCTTTTTCCCAATCCTTGGACTCATTACTACCCACTTTTTCACTCCTTTTTCAAAGCCAAATCCTCGCTATTTCCACCCTTAACCTCCACAAAACCACAATGTACCTGTTTACAAGCAATAATAATCCAACAAACACAACGAATATATCCAACAACAATTTCAACAGAATCCAACAATATTTTCAACAATAATCAACAAAATCTCGATAATAACCTAAGATAACCAAAATCCTTGCTTTAAAATTAATCAAAAGCGAATAACTAATGAAGGAATTTGAATACCTTTACCTTTATGCGAATAAATTGCTGTTTTGGTGTCGAATTGTTGAAGATTTTGAGTAGCAAAAACGTTCGTTGTGGTTGGTATTGATGATGCCTATTTGCTTTTCGGTGATGAACGAACGGTGATGATGATGAATGATTGAAGCTTTGATGACGATGAATGATTTATGAGGATGGTAAAAGAGATGATGAACGGATCTTGAGAATGGGTGGTGAGGAGCGGCCGCGGGGTTAGAGAGAGAAAGGTGATGAGGGAGGTAGGCTATGTTTGTGAGGGTTGAGGGAGTTTGTGAGGAATTAAGAGACGAAGCCAAGCCGTATTTTTTTTTTAAAATCCAAAAGGGCGCGCCTGCTCCCGAAATAGGCGCGCCCGAGCCAGACGCGGACCGCTACAAATACTAGCGCGCCCGCGCCTAAGTGAAGACGCGGACTGCTCTTGAATTGCGACAAAATCGCTCCAACTCCCTAGAATTTAGACCAAAGTATTAACGCTCCCGCGCCCCTATCACGCGCGCCCGCGCCTCTTCGATATCGCGGGTCGCTCATTAAGCGCGACAAAATCGCTCCTACTCTTTGGAATTGGGAGACCTTTTAGACTAAACAGCTAGCGCGCCCGCGACAAAATCAAGCGCACCCGCGCTCCTTTAATGACGTGAGCCGCTCCTTAGGCGTGATAAAATCGCTCCTACTTTCTGGAATGGGAGCAATTTATGACCCAAGAAGTGGAGCGCCCGCGGCAAATAGAGGCGCGCCCGCGTCACTCTGTTCTCGCGGATCGCTCTTCTGTCACGACCAAATCGCGCTGGCTCTCTGTCTTTGGTCTTCATTTGACCACAAATTCTTAAAATTTCTCATTTTGCTTCAACTCTTATCTCTCTTTCCCCATGGACACACAAAATCACACCTACATCACAATTGATTAAGAAAAGTGTTAGATGGATTAGTTCAAGTGTGACAAAGGAAATAATAATAAATAAATAAAAAGTTAGAAACCGGGTTGCCTCCCGTAAGCGCTTCTTTAACGTCAGTAGCTTGACGCCCTTCACAAAAGAATCATGATGACTTGAAAACGTCAATGAGTGACAAATTTTCCGGCATCTCAATTAGTTGACCTTCGTAGTATGGCTTAAGACGGTGCCCATTCACTTTGAATGGAGGGTACTTGTCATTGAATATCTCGATTGAGCCATATGGAAGGACTTTGGACATTTCGAATGGCCCGCTCCATCTAGACCTCAATTTTCCGGGATAAAGCTTGAGTCTTAAATTAAAAAGCAGGACCTTTTGTCCTTCCACAAACTCCTTCTTGGAAATTTGAGCGTCATGCCATGCCTTGGTTCTTGCTTTGTAGAGGCTTGCACTATCATAGGCGTTCATTCGAAGCTCTTCCAACTCATGGAGATCTAGCATCCTTTGCTCACCCGCGACATGGAGGTCAAAATTAATTTGCTTTATGACCCAATGCGCCTTGTGCTCCATTTCCACCAGGAGATGGCAATTCTTCCCATACACAAGTTTGTAGGGGGTTGTCCCAATCGGAGTCTTGAAGGCGGTCCTATATGCCCACGATGAATCAATGAGCTTACTAGACCAATCCTTCCTTGTTCTAGCCACGATCTTTTCCAAGATGATCTTTAACTCCCTATTTGTGATCTCCGCTTGACCACTTGTTTGAGGGTGGTAAGCAAGACCACGCTAGTGCGAAACACCATATTTTGAGAGGAGCTTGTTGAATGCATGGTGCTTGAAGTGTGAACCTCCGTCACTTATAATTGCCTTCGGGACACCAAATCCTGGGAAGATGACCTTCTTAAGCAAGTTGATGACCACCTTTGAGTCGTTGGTGGGAGATGCCACGGCTTCCGCCCACTTGGAAACATAATCAACGGCAACTAGAATGTGCCGGTTTCCTTGGAATGAGATGAAAGGGCCTATGAAGTCAATTTCCCAAACATCAAAAATTTTCAGCTCAAGTATCGGATTTTGGGGCATCTCATCGCGCCTTGATATGTTCCCCTTCCTTTGGCACCTATCACAAGTCTTAACAAATTGTCAAGCATCTTTGAATAGAGAGGGCCAAAAGAGCATGCATTGCAAAACCTTGGAAGCGGCCTTTTGAGCACTCATATGACCACCACAAGGGGATGAGTGGCACATTGAGAGCACATCTTGGAACTCTTCATTAGGAACACATCTTCTCAAAAGTCCATCCACCCCTCTCTTCAACATGGGGTCATCCCATATATACTTCTTTGCTTCATGCTTGAGCCTTCGATGTTGTTGAGGAGTGAAATCCGGAGGTATGGCACTACAAGCCAAGTAGTTCACAATATCCGCATACCAAGGCTCCAATTTTGCCTCAAGAGCATATAAGACATCATTAGGGCATCTTCAATTGGCAAACCTTCTTCATGTATTCTTGCACCTCCCAACCTAGAAAGGTGGTCCGCCACCACGTTCTCGGCTCCCTTCTTATCTCTCATTTCGTAATCAAAGTCTTGAAGGACCAAGACCCATCTCAACAACCTCGGTTTGGCCTCCTTCTTGCTTATCAAATATTTGAGAGCCAAGTGATCGGTATACACTATTGTCCTAGAACCAATGAGGTAGGTTCTAAACTTCTCAAATGAGTGAATAACCGCCAAGAACTCTTTTTCGGTAGTTGTATAATTCCGTTGAGCATCATTGAGAGTCTTGGACAAATAGTATATAACGTGAAGTTTCCCATCCTTTCTTTGTCCTAGAATCGATCCAATGGCCTCGTCGCTTGCATCAAACATTATCTCGAATGGTATAGACCAATCCAGTCCTTGGACTATGGGGGCGGTGGATAGAGCCTTTTTCAACCTACAAAATGACTCATGACAAGCTTTATCAAATACAAATTCTTTATCCTGTTGCAAGAGAGATGTGAGAGGCTTAGCAATCAGAGAGAAATCTTTGATGAAACGGCGGTAAAAGCCTGCATGACCAAGGAAAGACCTCACTTCTCTCACATTTGTGGGAAGAGGAAGCTTCTCAATCACATCAACCTTCGCACCATTAACTTCGATGCCCGCTTGGGAGATTTTATGGCCAAGAACAATGCCATTTTCCACCATGAAGTGGCATTTCTCCCAATTGAGCACCAAGTTGGTACTCTCACACCTTTCTAAACAACGAGATAAATTCATTAGGCACTTCTCATATGTGCCTCCACCAACGGAAAAGTCATCCATTAAAACTTCCATTTCTTCCTCGATCATGTCACTAAAAATTGACATCATGCATCTTTGGAAGGTAGCCGGGGCATTACAAAGACCAAAAGGCATCCTACGGTAAGCAAAAGTACCGTAGGGACAAGTGAAAGTGGTCTTTTCTTGATGGGTCAATTGGGATTTGGAAGAATCTCGAATAACCATCAAGAAAGAAATAAAAAGCATTCTTTGTAAGCCTCTCAAGAATTTGGTCGATAAACGGTAATGGAAAATGGTCTTTGGAAGTATTGGCATTCAATTGGCGGTAATCAATACACAAATGCTAACCCGTAACAAGCCGAGTTGGGACCAATTGTTGCTTATCATTGACCATTACCGTCATACCTCCCTTTTTCGGCACTACTTGAACCGGGGACACCCAATCACTATGAGCGATTGGATAGATGATCCCCGCTTCAAGTAGCTTGGAAACTTCCTTCCTCACAACCTCTTGCATGGAAGGATTAAGTTTCCTTTGCCGTTGCCTACACGGCTTAGCACCCTCCTCTAAATCGATTTTATGCATGCATGGGGAGGGGCTTATACCCTTGAGATCATCAAGAGTATAACCCAAATCCTTCCTATGCTTTTTCAAAACATTAAGCAATGAGGAGGTTTGCTCTTCCGTGAGGTTAGCATTGACAATGACCGGGGAAGTCTCATTAGCATCCAAAAAGACATACCTCAAGCCCGAAGGTAGAGGTTTCAATTCTACCTTCGGAGCTCCCTTACCATTGGAGATCTCCTCCTCTTCTACTTGGAATACTTTATATATTTGGAGCATCTCTTGGTCGGTGGTTGTCTCCTCTTTCTCATCAAGCATTTCCTCATATAATTGCATCTCCTTTTGATCACCTACTTCTTTCTCATTCAACAAAACATTCTCAAGTAGATCATTAGAAGCATGCATATGAGGGTATCTAAACTCATTCATCAAATTTTCAATTGTATCTATTCTAAAGCATTTATTACTAGAGGAAGGTTGTCTCATTACCTTATTCAAATCAAATTCGATAGAATCATTGTCAACCTTCAAGGTCATCTTACCTTCTTTGACATCAATTATTGCTTTAAAAGTAGCTAGGAATGGCCTACCCAAAATTATAGGAATTCTTTCATCTTCATCCATCTCAAGAACATAAAAGTCCACCGAAAAAGTGAACTTACCAACTCTAAGGGGCATGTCCTATACTTTCCCTATAGGCAATTTTGTGGACCTATCCGCTAGTTGGAGGGTGATATTTGTAGGTGAAAGGCTTCCCACATTAAGCTTTTGGTAGAACGAGAAGGGAATTAAGCTCACACTAGAACCTAGATCACACAAAGCCTTCCCCAAATGAACCTCATTGATAGAACAAGGGATGGAAAAACTATCGGGATCTTGCAATTTGGTTGGTAGCTTACTAGAGAGAATAGCACTACAATTTGCGGTTAGGCTAACGGTTTCAACTTCTCTCCTTCCATTCAAAAGGTATTTTAGGAATTTAGAGTAGTGAGGAATCTCTTTCTTAGCATCCACAAAGGGTATAGAAACATGCAGGCTCTTTACTACATCCAAAAATTTCCGAATTGGACATCAAGCCTAGACCTAGCAAATCTTTGGGGAAAAGGCAACCTCTCATTCCTAGGTTGGAGATTAAGGGGTAAAGGTGTTTTATCTTTGGTGCTCTCCTTTTTGGGTTCCTTCTCTTTCTCTTTCTCACCCCTCTCATTCTCTTTGGCACTTCCTTCTAGGATCTCACTCTCTCTTGATGACTCATCCTCAACCTCAAGTCCTATCCCTACATCGGAACTCTTCTCAACATTTAAATCACTCTCAAGGATCTTCCCACTTCTATTAGTAATGGCATACATAGGTTTGGGGTTGACACCTTGGCTAGGTAAAGAAGAAGAGGAAGAAAGGGGAGGATGAAGAACTTGGTTGGGCAATTTGAGAGATT
Source organism: Chenopodium quinoa (assembly GCF_001683475.1). Classification (NCBI taxonomy): domain Eukaryota; kingdom Viridiplantae; phylum Streptophyta; class Magnoliopsida; order Caryophyllales; family Amaranthaceae; genus Chenopodium; species Chenopodium quinoa. The sequence goes on from NW_018744906.1 coordinate 16,487, forward strand.
TGGGTCTCAAGCATTTTCATGTGTGCCTTGATTTGTTTCTTTTCTTCCTCTTGACTCTTATTATGGTTTTCTTGATTTTTAATGAAATTTTGAAGCATAGTCATCATAGAATCCGGAGGGGCTTCTATTTGGAGGGGTTGAGTAGGGGAATTTGAGAATGGGGCCTTACTTGGTCAAAACCGGGGGGTCTACTATTTTGTGAGAAAGTAGAAGCATTTTGAGGTCTATATCCCCCGGCGCCATGGTTGGAGTTGTATTTTTGTTGATTGTACCCCATGTTACTTTGGCCACCAAAACCTTGGTTTTGATTGTCATAGTGATTGGGGTGGTGGTGTTGGTTTTGGCTTCCAAAACCTCTTTGGTTAGGGTATCCTCTTCCATTGAAGTTGGAAGGGCCTCCCCTAACATGGTTTAGGTTATAAAAACCACCACCTCCTTGGTTCCAAATTTGATTCCAACCACGGTTCATGTTGGGCCTCATTCCCAAATTTCCCATTTGGGGAGCAAAATTCATAGCATTCACATGTTCAACATTATCATCATTTTCTTAGGAAGGGTTTTGATATTCATTAATGGACATGCATTGTTGAGAATTATGATCATAGTTTCCACATATATCACAAAACATACAACCGGGAGGCATAGCATTGTAATTAGAGGGAGAAGAAGTAGAAGGATTCATACCATGGCCTCCCTTGGGAGAAGGGGAGGAAGTATTTTGAGAACTTGATTTCATGAACTCCTCCATTTGTTTCGCCATCTTTGCCATTTGGTTGGAAAGATTTGTGATGTCATTGGTTTGCTCAACGGATTGTACCGTTCCTTTGCTAGAAGTGGCTTCCCTCTCACCTTCGTACCAATCCTCATAATTGCGCACAACATCTTCTATGATACTCTCCACTTCATCTTCCCTTTTGTTCATGATTGGGCCTCCGGCTCCGGCATCAAGGCTAGTCTTGCTTTGAGGGGACAGTCCTCCATAGGATGTTTGGAGAACTTGCCAATTAGGAATCCCATGGTGTGGGCATTGTCTTTGTAACTCTTTGAATCTCTCCCATGCCTCACAAAGAGACTCTCCACCTCTTTGGCGGAAACTTTGAATCTTTGAGCGAGCCTCGGCGGTTTTCTTGTGATTGTAAAACCTTCTTAGGAACGCCGTAGTTACCTCATTCCGAGTTGTGAGGGAACCGGGGGGAACATCCTTGTTCAACCAATGTTCCGCCGCTCCCATGAGTGAGAACAGGAACATCTTCAATCTTATGTACTCTTGGGAGACTCCGTTGATCTTGATAGTGTCACAATACTTGAGAAACTCTTTGAGATGCTCATGGGGATTCTCAAATTTCCCACCGGTAAATTGCCTCTTCTCTATCATTGAAATGAAATTAGGCTTTATCTCGAAATTTTTTGCTTGAGTGGTGGGGGCTAAGATCCCACTTTGAGAGGCATATGGTTCGGGTGCTCCAAGTTGCTTTAGTGACCTTTGATCACCCATGTTTCCTTGATCAGCCATGCTTTGTTGATTGTGGTTATTGGCAAATGGGTTGGGAATTGAGCCTGTGGATGGTTCACCATCCTCACTTGAATTGGGTGAAGATAGGGTAGGGGAACTTCTCACTTCCTCTTGAAGTGGGTTTTCACCTCTCTCCCTTGCTTGTCTCCTCAATTGGGCCAGAGTACGCTCTAGCTCGAGGTCTATGGACATCAAAGGCTTAGAGCAATTAAGCCTCCTATGCATATACAAAGCTAAGCAGAAGGTGAGCACTGACAAGATACGGAATAACAAACGAACGGAAAAGAACTAGTCTCAACAAGAAAATAAACACACAATGGAAACCGTCTCCCCGGCAACGGCGCCAATTTAACAGGCGGTATTGTAGGTCGTTACTAAGACACCTCTATCAAATGATATTTGTAGTCCTAAACATGCAACTAAACGAGTGTAGAGGCAAGTTAAGGGTCGAACACAGGTAAACGATTAAGCACCGCTATTTATCTCCTAATGTTAATCTAGTTCGATCAAGAAGTATGGTGGGTAAAGTAATGACTAAAGGGGATAAAATAACAATTAAAACAAGCATTAGGGGGAAGGATCAAACATGCTATGAAATTCAACGAAGTTAGGCATCGAAAAATAGGTTTACATGTAACCCAAGCAACTCATACAAGGCAATATCAAGAATACTCTCTAATCACCTATCGGGATTAAGAGCTATCCTAGCTAGCATACACTTATACTATCGTCATAAGGCATACAAACTAAGGACATGCAATAATCAATCACCTAATGACTATTCTTAAATCACACTATCGTCATGATTTAGTTCAAGTCACTTAACCACAACATGCATATGGCCATAAACATGGAGTGGCCAATAAGTATAAGCACAAGGAAGATTTAATCACAAATATTCCAAATTAACCTAGCCTAACATACATCAAACTCGAAGCATACCTTCACCAAACCCCTAGCAACAAGAAACTACTCACTATCCATAACTACAACTACAATCATACTAAGCAACATTATAACCAATGAAATAGTAAGAAAGACAAGGGTTTTATCAACTAAACTAACAAAGGTAGAAACTTTAATCATAAAAACAAGAGAAAATAGAGAAATATACCAAAACCTTCATTGAAATCCAAGTAAAGACCCATACATCATCTAAGCTCCAAGCTTGACCATACATCAATGTTGCAAAATACTTCTTCAAAAACTAAGAGTAAAACAAATGTTAATGGGCAATGAAATTACACTAAAAACTATCAAGATTCTTCAATACAAAAGTGGCTAAAACAATAACCTAGAAAAATTCCTCAAAAGCTCTCCTCCAAGGTTTCTATGCTAAAGTATCCTAATGATAGAATGTTGTCGAATGTTACCCGTTTTTCCTCCCTTTTGTTGATTGGACTGAATTCGGGATTTGAATCCGCAGCAGACAGGCGCGCCCGCGCCCAACAAAGGCGCGCCCGCGCGTTAAATGATGGCGCGGCCGCTCCTTGAAATGTGCGCCCGCTCCAAAGTGGGTATTTAATGGTTGGTCCAGCTCATCAGCGCGCTCGCTCCTCTGGTGGCGCGCCCGCACCATTTGTCTGGTCTGGAATTCTCCCGTTTTGCCCTTGTTCCTTCCATCTCCGAATCAACGACATACACCTACAATCATGGAACAGGAAGGCAAAGCGTAATACAACGAAAGGGGAGGGGAGTATAGACTACCTAAACCACATGAATACACATTACACATCACAAAGGTAGAATACTCTAACTAGGCGGATCATAGCAAAAACATACTAAAATGGACCAAATTATTACTAAAACTACTAGAAAAGACTACCCTAAGAGCGACATAAATGTCACTCATCAGCGACCTACGCAGGGTAATAGGTTAAGCATTTACATTGTCGGTTTGACTCTGATCAATGTTAACAGCTGCTTCTAAAGCACTTCGATTGTCAGTTTTGTCATGTTAACTTTGTTATTCTACCTCTCGAACTTCGTCGAGTTCGATTTTCCTCCCACTTGTCATTTTGGAAAGGTGTTCCTTCTCCAAAAAGACACCATCACGAGCAACAAACACTTTGTTCTCGGATTTCATGTAGAAGTAATACCCTTTGGTTTCTTTTGGGTAGCCCACAAAGAAACACTTGTCCGATTTTGGGTGAAGTTTGTCAGAAATTAATCTCTTGACATATGCTTCACAACCCCAAATCTTAAGAGAAGACAACCTCGGAGGTTTCTTGGTCCATAATTCATATGGAGTCTTTTCGACAGCTTTTGACGGAGCACGGTTCAGTGTTAGTGCCGCAGTTAGAAGTGTGTGTCCCCAGAAAGAGATAGGAAGTTCACTAAGACCCATCATTTATCGAACCATGTCTAACAAGGTTCGATTCCTCCGTTCGGATACTCCGTTCCATTGTGGGGTTCCGGGAGGTGTCAACTCTGAAAGAATACCATTTTCTTTCAAGTGATCGTCGAATTCATGGCATAAATACTCGCCACCTCGATCCGATCGAAGTGCTTTTATTTTCTAGCCAAGTTGATTTTCAACTTCACTTTGAAATTCTTTGAATTTCTTAAAGGATTCAGATTTATTCGACATAAGGTAGACATAACCATATCTACTATAATCGTCCGTGAAGGTAATGAAATATCGATAACCTTGCCTTGCGGTTGTACTCATTGGTCCACATACGTCCGTATGTATTAGACCCAATAAGTCACATGCCCTTTCTCCCAACTTGGAGAATGGCTGCTTTATCATCTTGCCTAATAGACATCCTTCGCAATTTTCAAACGACTCCAAGTCGAATGAGTCAAGAACACCTTCTTGAAGAATTTTTCTTGATGCTTTTGACGTTAATGTGGCCAAGACGACAATGCCACAAGTAGGTTTGATTCGACTCGATGGTCTTAGCCCTTTTGGCGGTATCATAAATTTGTCTAAATATATGCAATTTTATAGAACATATAAACAAGACACTTTAACAAACCATTGATTAAGTCTTGTGATCAAAATAATTTAGTGTCCAACACCGTAGATCAAAAATATGTTCAAAAGCATAAGAAAACAACCATTGTTTAATTACAAATCATAGACAAATTAAATGTGCCTACAAGCACGATCAAAAGACCATCTTTGTCGTCCGCTTGTAGTCGCACATCCACTTGTGAAGCCATCTCACTTGGTTCCTGAAAAGGCAACGTAAAGTGAGTCATATGTGGTATGCAATACCTATGAATAGCTTTAAACACAAGTGTTAATGAAGATACCTGAGGCAGATGCCACATTCCTCTCCTCCTCCTCCTTTCGGAAGAGCTTGCATTCCCTCTTGTAGTGGCCTTGCCCACCACAATAGAAGCACCGCATCTTCGCTTTGACCTTCTTCTTCAAGGGTCTTTTGCTTGCTCCATGAGAGGTGGCTCGGAGAAGCCGCTCTACCACAACTCTTAAAGAGTGAGTCTCCTCTTCCGCAGCTATATGTGCCCTGAGAGCATCATAGCCCGAGTGGAGAGAAGCAAGCAAGATATGACCCGCCATCTCATCCTCCAATGGGATTCCGAGAAGCTCCATATGCTTGAAGAACCTAGTCATTCTAAGCACATGAGGTCGAATGGGCATACCAGGTCTCAATTTGGTATTGCATACCCTTGACCAAAGCCGGTACCTTTCCTTAGCAAGATAACCCTTTTCCGGTGGCTTTATCTTCATGTTCAAGAGTGACCTAGTCAAATCAAACACGAGTCCATCATAGTTTCCATTGTCACTCTTGGTGACTCTTATATTGACAACGTCCTCAAGTCCTTTGAGGAACATGTCCGGAAAATAGAAGGAGAGCTTTTCCTTCCAATCTTCCGGGATGGAATTAGCCATAAGTCGTGAGACTTTCTTGCAATCGGAAGACCATTTTTCATGAGCCTCATCGGTTATGATCCCCTTAGAGAAGAAGCTTGGCATGGGAGTATCAAGAGTATACTCCAAGGAACAATTCCGAAGAGTTTTCCTGAGTTCCTCCTCCCACTCCTTGAAGTTGACCAAGTTAAGGCTAAAAGCCAACTTCTCGGGGAGTTCCGGGCACATAGAGTTGTTGTTTGAATTACTTGCAGACATGTATCTACAATTGAAAGAATTTGAAATGAAAAACCATTCATAAACCAATAAGTTTGAAATTTAAAGCGCTCACGCAAATTTTCAATCTTATTGAGCATTTTATCCACGCATTAACATTAGTCCCTTTTAGGCGAGAATAAAATGATTCCAAGATCCCAAAAATCAAAAAGTGATTAAGCTTGCTTTGGCTTGTCTTAACACTTAATATTTTAGGGTAAGCAATTCAATTGCTAGTAGCTCCAAGCTACTCTTGGTTCGATAAAACGTCGCATCTAATGCTTCCTTGACATTTTATCTCCATTGCCACGACATCTAAGGACTCCTTACCGATATCGTTAAGCTTAACCAAGACAACTTGTATACCTAGTATACCTTACGTTCCTAGGGAAGTAGTGATGCCTCGCTTTGGCGTAGCCCATCACATACGCGCATTAGTTCGGTAAGTGTTGTTCTTGGAATGGCATATTTTAGCTCAATATTTAAGGGACCTAGAGTTTTTATGTTGGTTGATTTAAGTGAACTCAATTAATCATCGCAACATTTGAAATCCTAAACATGAACCTAACATATCATTCAAATATATAAGAACAATTATATATAGAAAACATGAAATAAGATGCATTTGGCAACTAGCATGACCCCTTGAAATCTTCAAGGGTCTTCATCTTGGCTCGCCTTCATAGAAACTCCGTCTTGAGACATCTTCGCCAAAATAAAAAAAATACTAGCTACTACAATTAGGATTAATTTAAATATTAAGGTACAAAAATACTCAACAGTGCGCAGACCGTATTTAGATCTACAAAAGTACATAACAGATGGCAGTCCGTATTTACTATCCTAATCGGGCCCCACTAGTTGCCATTTTCACGAAACCTGTGAAACAATATATTTTCCATTCATCCATTCACTATATGTGAATGGCCCATGCATTTTACAAAGAAAAACATGTAACAATAAATAACACGCGCGAACTAGTAACTAACATAAGTGGTTAATCCAATTAACACGCCTAATTAAAACTAGTCAAAGTTGTTTAACATTTTATGTGATCAAGACGCAATTACAAACGCCGGAAAAACCGAGGTCTAACCTCGTTAAAATAATTAAATAAATTAAAAACGGCAAAATTTTGCAAAACGATAGCCCAAGATTAAGCAAAATAGCCCACCCTTAAAACACGTGGGCTGCGCACCATGTTGCTAGGCAGCCCTTGTGTTGCGTCTAATGATGGGTGCTAGCATGCTCGCCCAGCGTAGCACGCCATGCTAGCTAGAACCAGCAGCACGCTATGCATGCTAGCTGCTCACTAGCGCTGACAGCAAGTGACTCGCTGGCTAGGGCTTGCTGCCTCGCTGCCCAGCAGCACGCACAAGCACCTCCAGCAGCCTATGGCCCCGCACATAGCATCAGCGCACCACAGCCCCTCGCCACACAGCAGTAGCACCTCAAGGCACGGCACCCCTGTGCGCACCATAGGCAGCCACATGTGGGCTGCGTGGGCAGCCCGGCTAGCCTTGGTGGCGCTTGGGTGTTCTTGCCTCGATTTGCGTGCCATTTCTCGGGATTTTAATCCCGATTTACGTGTGACATAAAATCCTAAATTTATTTTAGAATCAATTTAGGGCAAAATGAAATAAAATAAGTCCAACTTAATTAAATTCAATTTTAATGGTGCACAAGCCTAAATTACCTTTGAAATAATTTAGGTCTTTCTTGATGCTTTAAAATTGAAGGGCTACACCCATAATTAATTTAACCAAAATGTAAATTAATGATGAGTCTTGGAAAAATAGGGAGTTGGAAAAATAAACCCTTTCATCCAATGAAAAATTTCCCAACAATAACTTGTGTAAAATTGAAAAATTTACATCTTCCAATATGAAGATTAATCAAAATTCAATCACAAGTTTTGAACTTTAAGGACTTTAATCAACAAAAAAATGATTAAATCCAAAAATTAGTTCAACATGGAATTTAGAATCAAAGTTCCAACCAAATAAACAATTAAAGATTGAATCTTTGAAATTTTAGGGCTTCAAAATTGCAAGTTCACCATAAACATTCACACTCAAAGCAATTTATTTGCAATAATGTGAACAATACAAGTTTATGTGAAAAGTGAACATACCAAATTAAGCACCAATTATGACTTCATAAACATGCTTAATGAGGTTTATAATTGCAGTAGATTAGGGATGCAACCATACATTTAATTTACCTTCATCATGCAATAATTAATCAAGGTTAAAAGATTTAAAAAATTTCGTCAAAAACAAAAAACCCCTCGAAAAACACATTTCTGGTGGATTTTGGCTTCTGGACAAATTTGAAAGGGTCAGAAACGATTTAGAACATCGATTCCACCCAAAAATCACTATTTTTGAGTCGAAATCTGGGTTCGTCAACCAAAATTTAAAAAATACGAGATTAAAATTAATTAAAACGAGCTTCTAATCCAATTAGAAAACACAACCAGAAATTTAAATCCATTTTAAATCACCTTAATTAATTATTAGTCACAATAATTAAAGTGAGCACGGCTCTGATACCGCTGTTGGGTTTCGTAGAGTCCGACTCTACGCGGAAGGGAAACCCACCCAAGACCCGCACACTAATTAAAACGACTAAGCATGCAATCGACGAGACAAGAAATTAGTCAAACAACGAGTCAACGCTAAGCCGTAGCCTCACATTATCCTAGCCATGCGAGGGTAGGCTAGCCAAGGCCACCAGCCGCAAGCCCAGCAAGCATATGCGAGCATGCATGCAGGCTGGTGCGCCCAGCCGCTCGCACGCAAAACACCAGCTAGCATCATGCGCTGCTGGGATGCCTAGCCTTGTCGCAAGCTTGCATGCTGGCATGCAAGCAGGGCTAGCATCGGCCAGCAAGTGCAAGCTAACCCCGCAAGCAAGGCCAACAGCCAGCAAGGGTCGCTGGGCCTTGCGCGGGATAGCAGCGAAAGCACACAAGCAGCCCGCATTGATGCGAGGCTTGCTTATGCAGCCCTACTGCTACATAGGCCGGCTGGCATGCCCAGCCAAGGCACCAGGCGCCAGCAAGGCAACCTTGGTGGCCAAGGCAGCCCGCCAACTGGCGTGTGTTCATTGGAGCTGGTTGGTGGGAGGGTTTGCCTTAGGGAGCAAGGGAGGTGTGGTCCTCCTCTTGTGGTCCTCACCTACCCTCCCTCTCCTCTTGTCACTTGTTGTTTGCTAATTGATTTGTGAAATTAATTTAATTTGGAATTAAATTAATTACTCATTTTCTCATTTCAACAACTCTCCCACATGGAAAGTTGATTGAAGTTTTTGGAAGCATTTCCCTATAAATACCCACCTTGGGTAATGAGATTATTCACTTGAGTTGAACTCAATAAGGTATCTCCCAAAAGTGAGAAAGCCTTTAAGTTCGTAATACTCTAGTTTATTTTGGTCTAGCCTCGTCTAAGCTACGAGGAAGGGACCCGTTCGGGCGCGAGGGTGTGAGACGGAGGAGGGCTTGCACTTGCGGGTCTAGAGGTTTTTCGTGTTCGTGCTCGGGGTTCGTGAGAAGCACACGTCAAGGGTGAGCAAGTCTTATCCTTACTTTCTCTCTCTTCCCTTTATGTGTTTATGCTTTCAATAATTGTATGTTATTTTGTTTAGTTGTAATTATTATGCATGAAATCCTTTTGTGTGTTTTGTTTCCGCGCGATGTCGGATACCGCAAAACCCAACACGAACAGCCAAAGGCGACTGGCCCAAAAGAGCGCCTCCTAATTTCAGATGGACGTTAAAGTCCGCCCCTTCTAGGTTATAGTCAAAAGCATTCGAGCAATCGAACATTGGTGTATGAACGAAACTTCTGAGGAGGCAGCCAAGTGGTTCGAGTCACCCCTCTAAGGGGCAAATGTTTAGGGTAAAAATACCCCCGCCACGTGGTCCAATCCTATGGTGACACATGGCCTAATGAGAAGGCGACACGTGTCCCAATAGGAAGATGACATGTGGCAAACATGAGAGCACCTGAATAGGAAAAGACCTCAATTACATCATGAGGCCCAATTCCCGAGAGAAGCGCCAAAACAACGCCTCCAAAGGACACGTGTCCTTACCTGATTGCGCCGCCAATCAATGCACTCTTTTTTTGCAGCACCAACCCTAGAATGCACACATTCCTTCCCCTATAAATACCCCAATCATTAATGATGGGAGGGGTGGATTGAGACATATCATAAAAGAGGCATACAAAGTGCTCTAACTTCTCTTTACCTTCTCTCTAAATATCTTTGTTTTCCGGTTACTAACTTGACCGTAGAAGGCAAATATTCCGTCAACCGGAATATTCGTTGTTTTGCAGGTGTTTGCGGCCGTCTAGACATATTCAGGACTTGTATCCCAAGGGATTCCAAAAAACCGCGAAACAACACGTTTCATTAATGATGTGTCTTTTAGTATATATTTATTGATGTTGGACATTACATATGCTAGTTGGGAAGAATATATTTCAACACAATCTTTTTTATCTCCAAACTTTCCATTTAGAAATGTTCTTTATTTTATCATTCTTATTTTTTGCTTGATTCCTTATACTAGTTTAGCCCGTAAGATGAACCATTTAAAAAACTTATATGAAATTCGAAAGGTTTTTTTTATAATAAAACACTTTTGTTTACACCAATGTACAATAATTTTATACTACATCATAAATTGCAGGGTGACTTTTAACCTCAGATAAATTATACTACGTAATATGTTATATTCATTACATATTGGAAGTTTAATTTAAGGATAAATCTTTACAGGTTTAATAATAATATCCTTCATAAAAACTACGATCGTTGAGTAGATCTTACACTATAAAATATCTCCCGTTTATATTGCTGGAAAATACAGCCTAATTAAGAAGACAACCTAACGATCCTTTGTAGCCGTGAGGATGTTTTCCTTTTGATTCATCTAATTATATTCAAAATTTTGATAACTTTTACGATCTCACATAATTTTTCACCAACGAAATAATTTCACGACAATCCATTATATCGACTATCATGGATTTAAAACAAAACTTATTTTGTTTCTGATGCGGGAGCATTCAAGGTTTCCTTTCTTGGTCCATTTCTTTAATGTTTCTTAGATTAGATTTTGGCTTACAAGTTTTTACCTTTCACTTGAAAGGATTTTTCTTGTTTTAAGCGTTAAGATTTCTATTTTGATTAGGAATTGTTTTGGTCTAGTGAGTTCCTATTTGAATTAGGACTTGTCTTTAGCAAAAGAGAGTTCCTATTTGAATTAGGACTTGTTTTTAGCAAAGTAAGTTCCTAAGTGGATTAGGACTTGAGTTTGGTTTTTAGGCGTGTCTAGGAGTTTTAGGAGGATTGAATAACCTAATCTAAGTTGAATTAAACTTAGTTAGTTTAGTCATATCCGAATTAGGAACTTGGGGATCAAGTTTAGGTTTTCTTAGGTTTTCTAGGTCAAATGGGATTCTAATTCAATAAGGATTAGTCTTCTAATTTGATTAGGTTTAGGATTAGTTTTGAGTCTATAAATAAAGGTTGTAAACTTCGAATTATAAAAGTTTTGTTTTGTTGATTAAAGCTTTATTGCTTGTTAATTTGGAACGTTTCTTTCCAAGTTTTCTTTGTGTTTGACGAGTGAAGTTAAACATAAAAACCCTTAGATTAGGCGAGTGAAACCTGATTTAAGAGAGGTTAGATTAATTAGTGAGTGAAGCTAATTCAAACTATCCTCAAAAAAAACCCCTAAATCACGAGATTAAGGTGAGTGAAGCCTTGAAATCAGATTTAGAACCCTTAGGCGAAAACAAACGAGTGAAGCTTGTTTAAACCTAAGACCAAACGAATCAAGAAACGCATCAGTTTCAATTCAAAAACAAGTCTCCAGATGCCAAAATGAGATTATTATTTTATTTCCCCTGATTGATATTGTTGCTTCCTACCTTGATTAATTGTCATCTACTAAATAACCTGGCTGGTCTGTAGGCAGCTTGATATTACTATCAAAATACACCCACTCTAGCTGTTCAACTATCACAATTGGCAATGGACCAATGGCGCAGTTTGATACATGATCTTTAATTCTTTACCCAAATTTCAGAACAAATTTAGAGAACGATAATTTATAACCTTAAGCAGAAAATAAGAAATCCAAAGACCTAAATGCCCATTTTCTGCAGGCTAGAGAGCAATTTAACCACTGAAACATTTTGCATCAGTGACCGCTCAATCAGGACAAGCAAAAACTTATGGCTGCTACTTCAGCAGTACAATCTCTCAAACAAGCACACAAATAAGCATGAGCTCTCATACAAAATACTTCAGTTGGGTAATCGGCATGTAATTTAACGGCAGATGCCAAATTAAACTAAATAAAGACCAAGCCCTTTGCCTGCATAGGTGTCACCATCAACTCTGCACGGCTGCACCTCCATCCCATGCTCAGGGAAGGAAGCGCTCGCATAATCATTTAAAATATTATATAAAATGCATTGTATATGGTTGTTAGTGGGCAGATCTGAAAAAGAGATACACTTGAGCTTGAAAATATGGAGAGCAAAACACAATTAATGCTCCGGGCATACACGGCACAATTACAAAACCAGTAAGAGAAAGCAAATGCTGTATCGACCAAAATAAATACTCACCATAGTGACAACTCATTTGAATTTCAGATGACATGGATTGGAGGAAATGCTTAGGACAGTACAAAAAATTTCAGATCACCTGTTAGTATCAAAGTAAGATGGGAGCTATTTTGGTAACAGAAAGACAAAGTATACGTAGTTAAAATGAGATATACCAGAAAAAGAATGGATAAATTAAGAAAAATGCGCATACAGATACTTCTGCTATGAGCAGTAAACAAATTCAACATCCATTGCTGGGAGGTTGAAAAGGAAATGAATGGTATCAAAGCTATTGAGGCTTTGGATAACAGGCATTTTTCTCAACAATTTATCTACAGAAGGAAAACTGACCAATAGCCACCTGAGGATAGATTCACAGCATGAAAACAGAACTCCCAACAATTTTTTTCTTTTTATAGTAAACAGGATTGATACAGCAGGAGATGGGGGTCGGAGACTTGTGAACACATCAGTTTACTCACTTACCACCCATCCTTTTTATGACTGAGAGTTAGATGATGATTTCTTGATAGCTAGCCTTGGTCCATCTTCTACAAACTGGAACACAATTTTTATTAAACAAAAAAAAAAGTTAGATGATGCAGGTTCCAGCAAAAAACAAAGGACTTGTACAAGTAAAAAACATATATGCTCATGGAATCCCAGCATCAGATAGATAGCACTTATCCGCATACAAGCAGTCCATCTACAAAAACACAACAGGAAACTAAAATTGTATAATGGCCATTACGCAAACATCACAATTTCACAACGAAACAGAAATGTATAAATGAGTTGTAAAAAATAAATTTTAAAAAAAAAAACCAAAATAAAGTTGGACAGAAAACTAATTTTATACACTGATCAAGCACAAATAGTGAATAATATAATGTCAGAAGATAGACTTACATAGCTAAACCAACTTCCAACTTCCAATTTTTGAAGGGTCACTATATGGTCACAATGTTCTTCTATCGCCATGATGATTGCTTGAAGTTTAGCTTATCTACATTCCATCCTCCTTCAGGTTCCTTTCTTTTCATATGGCCGCCTCCCATGCTATACATCCTTGCTTGCTCATCTGCAAGGGTCTGTGAGCTGATGTTGGAGACCTGCCTGGATACAATTGGCAATGACTCATCTCTACCTTCCACGTCCATAACACCTGGACCACAATTGAGATCTAGACCTTGTTTTCCCCATTTATGATTGCTTCCAATCACACTGTTATTTCCAGTGTCAGGAATGGAGCGAGAAACAACATATGCATGAGGATACTGAAAGGAAACTGCTGCAGCATTTCCAACCAACTGAGAAGGGATAGCAGACATCCGACCAGTAGCAGTTGGGTCCATGTATCCAGATGACCTACTAGCCAAGGAAGATGTAGGAAGAGGGAAATTATTAGCAAATGGCAAGACTGGATATTGAAAAGCAGCAGGATGGAAAGGCAAAGCAGGAGAAGATGACAATACTGATCCACTGTAAACATCGGGATTAAATGATAGAGCTGCAGTTGGACCACCCACAACACGCTGAGGACCACCACCCATCCCAACCATTGAAAAGGCCTCTCTTTCAGGATAAACTGATGGTGTCATACTTACTGAGTAGCTAGTTCCTGGAGGATACCAAGAATAGCAGTTCCCTGTGTCAGAGCTATTAATTCTAGGCCCAAAGGGTGGTTGGAGTGGAACGTTCCCAATGTTAAGCTGACGAGATGGAACTTGTTCTGCAGGTAATTCCTCGGTCTCAGGCCCATCATTTAAATCAAAATCCCTCTTCCCACTTCCTCCACCATTAGAATAAACATTGACTGTTGATGGTTTTACATGCTGAGTAAAGGCCTCAAATCTCTGAATATTGCTAGCCATGTGCCGTCCCAGGTGGGTCATATCTGAAGCTTCATCAACTTTATTCAGATCAAGGTCCAGTCCTCCAGAACTACGCAGAGATGCCGTAGTCATCGGCTCAAGTATAGGATTATTTCTAACATTGAACTCCTGGCAAGAACTTTCATCTGCCACATTAAGGTCAATATCCAAAGGACACCGAGTTGGTCTGCAAACAGGGGAATCAGGACGAAGGGATTTTCTAGGCTCAGCGGGACGAAATGCACTTGTGGTCGCAGAACCTTTCCATCCAAGTTCCCCTTTATTCCACAGCAAGTCATCAGAAGGAACAAAAGGCCCCTTAGCAACAGCAGCCACAGTAATTGATGCAGGAATACCACATGATCCAGGGGATACAGGGATTTGCAAGGGGCTGATTGAACAAACAATATCTGAGTAACGAACAGAACCCAAGTTAGCCGGCTCACCATTCTTCCCCTCATCAACATTAAAACCTTCATTCAAATCAAATCCAAGCTTTGCATCCATATCTTGACCTCCTGAAGAAGTTGACAGAGCAACTTTTTCTGCAGTTAATTTAGTTCCTACTGCATGTGAATGTAATTCTGCTTCCGATAAAGCGACTGTAGTGCAGCTTGCTAGTCTAACTGAACTGCCATCATTATTTTTGGCATTTTGAACCTTGCAGCTTCTGTCTTGATCTACATCAGCACCACACACTACAGGTTCACCTTCTTTCACAGGTAAAGAAGTATCACTCTCTTTGTCTAATATCCTATTTCCTGTCTGACAGGCAAGGCCACAGACAGCAACACCTTCAGTTCTTTCAGATTTGACTTCTGCAGCCAAATGATGACTTGTATCTTGCTTCACATTAGTTTTAGAATCAAATTTCAATGTTACAGCAAGTGATTTATGCTCCATATTGCTTTGAAGCTCTTGCTTGATATTTTTTTCATCACCATCATTAGGAGAGTATAATGCAATATCTCTGTGAGTTTTTTTCTCAAATTCGTCATTCAAAGAGACGACCATAATTTTATCTTGAACATCCAAGGAAACACTAAGTCCCTGACTTGCAACAGGAAGCTCATTCTGACTCTCTTCTTTGGCAGCTACAACTTTTCTGTTTGTACTATCAGGCGTTTCAGCACCAAGATTATCCATACTCAAACCTGTAGTACAAGCCACAGATGCTGGTGAAGAAGCATTACCTATTTCCTCCAATGTCACATTGTTTTTCAAGCAAACTTTCATACTCTGATGTAAATTATCATTTTTAACACCACCCAGTTTGCTACTTTCCTCAACAGCTGTAAAAACACCTGCGACATTAATATGATTGTCATTGCCATCATCATCAGTTGACTGACCTTGTTGAACAGCATCATCCCCATGCAACTGTTTTTGATTTCCAATACAAGTGCTACTGGAGTTTTCAGCTATATTTCTGTGAGGAGAGATGACAGGTGAAACAGCACCAGTCTTCGGGATTTCCCCAGCAGCTACACTAGCAAGAAGATTCATTCCAACATCATCCCCAGCCAACATAGACATATTAGCTTCTGATAACTTAGCACAGCTTTCAATCAAAGCATTCATGGAGCTGAAAGAAGAATCATGCACTTTTCTAGACATATGTTCAATACTGGAGGATGTGCAAACAACCTTTGAAACATTAGGTAGTTTCTTAATTTCATTGGTTCTTTCGTGTACAGAACTTGATGACTCATCAACCTCATGAAGTTGGTGAGAATCGTGTTTATTATCCCTCGCAGCAAACTCTGATAGATCGTGCTTCTCTAGAAGAGCAGGAGAAGAAGCTCTACTATTTCTGCAGGAAGAATCCTCCAAATAGCCACCAGCAATGCTTTGAGCAGGACCTCGGCCTCGGTTAGATATCTTCACAATAAGCTTATGATTGTTGCTTTCTGGAACAGAAGCATCAATTCCATTATGTGATACCTTTTCTACAACTGAGTTTCTGCCCACGTATGAGCTTCTATTTGATGCAGTTTCTTTTTGAGCACTAGAGGAAGGACCACAAACATGTTCACGGTGCTTGGAACTACTGCCTACAGGTTTATTCAAACTCCTAGACCCAGCAGTAGACTTCTTCATGTCTTCCTTTCCACACAGAACAAAATTTTTAGCATGGTCACTTGAGCATTGACTGTTCGTGAGGGATTGGGATTGAGATTGGCTAGAGCTGCTGCTTTTTTCCTCCCTTGCCACTGACTGAGGCTCAGAGCTTCCATCACTGGCATTTATTATCTGGGACTTCCCATCCTTACAGTTATCAGTAGCTGATGTAGGAGACACTGTCGATATTAAACCACCCGGATGTGCAGATGCAGATTTGGAGGTAGAATCCCCTTGAACAGGTTTCACTGAAGCAGATTTCAACGAAGAGTGATGTGCAACAGAACTCCTGATGGCAGCATCATATCCACTAGGGTGCCTATTACCACCATGAGAACTGTCATGCTGTGATCTGCCTGGCCATGGAACAGCTTGACTTGAGCCAGGTTTCACATCACTGACGTTCATTTCAGCTTCAACGCGTTTCTTCCATGTGTCAACCAAACTCCTTGCTTTCTTCTGAATTTCAGAGTTTTTATGAGAACGTAAATGATTAACAGATTTGCCAATGTTACACATCTGTAAGGCGTTAAGATTCACAGGAAGCTTATCAAGTGCACGAAGTAAAACCAAGAGGAAGTCATCCACAAATTTATCATTGTGTTTTATATTTCCAGAATCACCGATTTTACCCTTGTGAACTTCTTGGAGCCATTCATTTAGCACATACAAGCCTCTAAGCTGAACAAATTTATTAAGGCAATCGAGCTTATCTGTAGCAGCTATAGTACTAGCAAGCATGGATCTACCAGTTAAATCTATCTTCTTCTCAGATTTATCAGGCTGCATGAGACCTACTAGCCTCACTACAGCTTCAGAATCCATAAGTCCACCTTTCTCAGCAAATTTAGCGATTTCTGAGTTCAAAGCGCTTTCTGATCTTATTTGGCCACAATCTCCATCACCTGGTTTTAAAGAGCGTTCTCGTTTAATGGCATCAAAAGACTGATCAACTCGTTCCCTTTTTTTTCCCTTTCTATGAGAAGGGAGGTTAGAGCTGCTATTCTGCACACAATCAGGACTGTGTTTCAATGGAGATGTTGCTGCTGAACCATTCACAGGTCTTGGAGAACGGGGACCTTGCTGCGGTTCTACTGATGCATGCATTTCTATACGTGTTTTATGGAACAGTTAATACACTTCTTCCTTCCGCTCCTGGAGAAATCATCCCAAGAAAAATTAATTGCCAGAAACAAGGGGAAGCTAACACAACAACAGAAAACATTTAAGAGAACATAAACAAAACTGTCAAAGAGAACTATGAAAGAACTCACATCAATATAATCCTTATCCGTCAGCCACCACAGACACTTGCTTGTAATGTCGTAAACACGCCGACACACAAATGAGGAAACCCCAGGTGGAAGTTTGACACCTTTAGGCAAAATTGCAACTTTACAAAGGTGAAGTAATGATGCAGCAGGAATCTCATCACTGTGGAATTAGTAGAAAACTGCGTTAGGCGAAGCTTCAAGTGCAACGCCTTTCAAAAGTTTAACTTCACCAGGTCGATAAAGCCAGTTCACACGAAGCGTTAAATTATTAAGTTTAACTTCACCAGGTCAATAAAGCCAGTTCACACGAAGCGTTAAATTATTTTCTTCTTCAGATGTCCAACGACAAATTATACCTACAAAAGGTGGATCGTCTTTGGCAGGGTTGAAAAGAGCACAGTGACCATCCTACAAAACAAGGTCTTGTCAAAAAGATTGCCAGCACAAGTTTATTTACAAGCTTCAATACAGCAAACAATCATCAACAAGGGAGCTTGCAAAACATTACACAAGTAACAAAATTGAAGGTTAAAGAAATTCAAGCAATGGAATATGCAGACTACAAAAGTTGAATGTGCAGGTTTCTCCATGACAAATCAGATAAGATCAATATGTATTAACCCACACTAGGAGCTCAAGGGGTAACTGAAAGATGATTGTCATTCTGCAGATAACATAATTAATCAAGTCCATTAGGACATGAATGAACAAAATTGGACATATAAAAAGAACATAGAAGTCAGTTTTAATAAGCCTACATCTATTTCCCAATTAAGGAGCAGAGCCAAGGCAAACAAGTGATCTTCATAATTTTCAGTAGCTAATTACCTTAAGCATAACAACGCCGAGGTAGGAAAGGCTGAGAAGAGTATAAGTAGAAACAGAAAAGATGGCAAAATATATATATACCACACAAAGAGGGTTAATATGATGTGCTGCTTTCAGTAAAATACGAGACAAGCTAAGGCATTTATACTCAATATTGGAAACAGACACATTAATAACACTAAAAACTTCATGGGGTAAGTAAAAATATAAGAATGGTAGAGCAGATAGAAATTCTGAGGGTCTAAAGGAGTAATGATATCCTTGACCTCTTGTAAATATAACAAATACAATATAGAAAGGTCAAAGAAAATGCTTTAAGAAAAATAATAATATAAAATAAAATAGTTCAACACTTCGTAAGAAAAAAAAAAAAAAGAAAAACCCATTGCAACAAAGCCAAATCTTGCCAAATAGCCTACAATCATAAACATAGTTTTTAGAATACAAATAATAAAATAGTTCCTCCGAGACACATTTTAACTTTCGCCAATATTTACCAAAGTTTCTTTGACTTCATTTTGTGATTTATCCTTTTAAAAAAACACAACTGAGTGGGTCTTGTTTGATTCGTCTCAATGTCCATTTTCCAAATATCAACTTTTTATAATTTTTGGTTGTACTTGTACATAAGTGAAGATATCATTATTTGGATGCATTAGCTAACTAGCCTAAATGAAATGTGTCAACTAATATGAAACGAAGGAAGTAATAATTAATTACACAACACTGAAGATAAATCCAGTGTAGTTCAAACTGGAACTCTTTCCTGGTGAAATAAACAGAACTCCCTAAACCATTGTCCCAACAATCAAATATTATCATTGCAGCAAGTTGAGTTTTTTATGCACTCAGCTTGTTATAATAATCAACAGCAGAAATAAGTTATTATCATTAAGTAGAACAACAAAATACATGAGAAATGAGAAATCAGCATACCACAAACGTAAGCATAGAGGAAAATCCCCTGTTCCAACGTCTAAATTGAAATTTTGAAACTCATAAATAATTCCTCATATTCTAAAGTAACAGTTTTTCTAATGAGACTACGATGGTCTAGGATCCATAATGATGGTAAAATTTTCAAATTATAATTTCACAAGTAAAAACTTCAAAGTGATTACAAGGAAAGACAAGATACATGACTCATAGCTAGCATTATAAGCATGATAACTGTAATTATGATATATGGGTACAAGTACAAGAGGCACATTAGGTTGCACATCCATTCTTGGAATGCAACCTAGAGACCGAAATTTCAAGCTTTTGTCCTCATAAGCACCCACTCCCTCCTTGCACCACACCACAGTGACAACAAGGTTTGTCAGAGTCCCCATCTGAAAGTCACCCAGCCAAAAATGATACTCTATATAATTCTTCATAATACCAATTAAGGTTTCCAAATCAAAGTATGGGTATAAAACATATATTGAGCAAGTAACAATTTAACTGTCAAAAATCTCTGCAATGTTTACAATTTATAATAAATTTAATTACTTAATGGGAAATTATCAAATCGTAGAAAAGGATCAGAGTGGAAAAGATCAGGGCTTTATATATATATATACAGGAAAGACTGGAAGCAAGCTAGGTCAATTAGGTCTTTGTACTTTAATTTAAGGTAATGCCTTTTTTAAGGATTAAATGCAGGAAGGAGTAATAAATTGATAGCAAAGACATGCATGTAAAATTGGCATTTAGTTTCGCCAAACATAGCCCAAAACACTCATGAGAGCCAAACAGCTATAAAGCCAAACAACCACATGAATAACTAAAAAGTATATACAATAAGGTTAACTTTGCTTTCCCAAATTCTCTTTCCTAGTCATTGGACACCGAAAAGGCGAAAGTATACAAATTACAAAAAACATCTTACGCAAAGAACCAAAGGGCTTTTGCTACTTCAACCTTCCAAAGTCCAACATGTTACACCTACAATTGGTTTAGAACTCCTAACTCCCCACATTATCAGTATGCCTCTACAAAGATTCAACCTTAAACGAGGTGCAGGGGCTAAGCTATCAAAAAGAGCTTTATTTAACGGCAACCCCCCCCCCCTTCCTCTTTTTCCCCACTATTTTGATGCATGCAAGACAACAATGTTACTCTAACTTGGAAATTTCTGATAGACGTACATCTCCAACTTGTTTATTTTGTAAAAATAATTCCATAACATGAGCCCAAATCAAAGTCGAAATGTCTATTCCCATGACGGACTGTCGACAATCCGACACGGGTACTTGGAAGTGAAATGAAGAGTCAAAGTATTAATCTTCAAATAAGTAGTTTTAATTACTTAAAATAATTAGTTTAATTACCTAAATAATTAACATGATAATATAATACACGATTGGCAATACAGTAATATTTAATCGTCATAAGTAGTTTAATAACTATAAAAAAAAAAAAAAATTATATGGTACTCATAACTAAGCATAACTAAATACCAGCCTTACAGCTAACAAAAATTAGAGAAAAGTGACAACCTACTAGATGGGGATAGTTCTTTGAATTTTGTGGTCCTTTCAGTATTAATCTTAAGAAGGAAAACGAAATTTATAACAATGTCATTCCATCTGCATGTACTTCATCTTCTTTTCACCAACAAAGGCCACCGATATTTATTAAAAAAAAAAAAAAAAAAAAAAAAAAAAAAAAAAAAAAAAAAAAAAACACACCCCACTAACCAATCAAGGATAAGAGTTCATTGTACATGTCCATTTGAATACTGAAATAGTCCCTATACAACAACAGTAGCATATTATTACAGTGAACAAAAGCATGATTCTCCCTAACCTAGTTTCCAGTTGTTACGTTGTTTATTTAGACTTTAGTGTTAAGGGAAGCCACAAATTAATTGATTTCCTTAAACCCTAATCCAATAACATCATCCTCTTAAGAGTCTTAACAAATAGTTTAAGTAAGGTTGTTTAGGTTGCAACTCAATCAAAAGCATAAGAATAATGATAAGGTTAAACATGATAGAATGCTAACCATTTCTAAATGCGCAATAAGTTAGAACTTAGAAGAAAAAGTACATGCTACTAGATTACGTGTGTAAGACAGGACCTACAAAATGAACTTCAAAACATTTGATAGGAACATCCGAAGACACTCTCTATACGATTGTATTGGATGTCAAGCACTTGACAGCTTTAAAGGATGCTTATGTATCCTTTACTCGTGCTTAAACACACTAGAAAGAGCTACTCATTGCGTAACCAACCCACTCAAAAGAAAAGGTCCTTTTGTAAAGAACTTCTATCGCTTCAATACTTTTATCCATTAATAGACACGTTAACAGAACTTGTGTATTTGTGTATGAATGTTGCATCACATTTTAAAAAATCAAACTCTATAATTTCAAAAAGATAAACCTTATGAAGTCAATAGTCAAATAAATATAGAAGAGAAGTGGCCAGATGACAAAGCACAAAACTTATGGACGCCTTTGATCAGTAGATGGTTCTAAATTACGACTATAGTGAAAAGACTGACAAGTACGGCAATGGTGTAGACCAATTATTCAGGCGGGAGGTTTTCGCATTCTTCGAATTGCAACCCAAACATACTTTCATTTCATTGAAATACAACATTCAAAAAGGAAGGGTGCAGAGACAGCCAGAATAAGGCTATCAATTAAAATAGCTACTCGACAAAATTTCTATGAAATTGTAATTAGGCCCGTCCCTGAGCCAGGGCAGGAGGGGCAGCCGCAGGGAGACGAGGTCTAGTTTCATAGTTCAATCCTAACATTAAAGGGTTGTGCAATACATTAGCAATCAAATTTGATTCAACTATCAAATAAAGCTCGAAAAATCACATAATATTAGGGATACGTGACTCAATTATCAAATTAAGTTCATAATTTGCTTTTCTAGCAACATAATCGCTGGTTATGATCTTTCATATTCTAAGTATTTAGAACCAATAGTTGAGATTTTCGAACCCTAAACTTACTGCACTGACAAATAAATTAAATTAGATCAAAGATAAACCCTAGATAGTGAAATTGACATGACGATTACTAAAAGAAACAACTTACCTCAGAAGCTGCTTCAATGAGGAATACAAGTATTAGAAGGCGTCTCGATGGAGAACGTGAAGTGCGATGTTGAGTGCGCTTCAATGGAGAACTGAGAGAGAGAGGGGAGCAAGAGGAGGCAGGGCTATGTTCATCCGGTTTTCTTTTTCATTATTGACAGAGCAATTCATGGCCCACTTTCATTTCCCCTCTTTCTCCGTGCGTATATATATATATTAAACCCTTAATTTTTAATTAAACAATCTTTCTCATATCGCAAAATCTATTCTATCCCTAAATCTAATATAATTTAATATATATAAATAAATTAGGCATTTTTGGAGAGTATTCGGCGTGCCACATAAGCAAAGGTATATTTTTGACCAATTAAAAATTAGAGACCAATTAAAAATTAGATTTCTATTTTATTTTGGAATTAAAAAATTCATTTGCCACCTAAACAAAAGTGACGAGTGAGATTTAAGAATTTTGCCACGTAAGTAAAAACAACGAATATTGATTTATTAGGATTTAATTTATTTAAAAAACTAAAAATTATCTTTTAAAATAATCATATTTAGATATACAATTTATATACCTACTATTATAAGATATATTTTGATAGTATTTATGATAAGAAATAAATATATAAATAAAGTAGGCATTTCTAGAGAGCATTCGGAGCGCCACGTAAGAAATATACTTATTTGACCAATAAGAAGAAACATTTGTATTTTATTTTTTAATTAAAAAATTATGTCGCCAATAACGAATTAGATTTGATATATCTAAAATTTTAATGCCACGTAGATTATAATCCACGAATTAAATTATTTTAATGAAAAAAATAAAGTAAAAATATAGGAAAAGATTAATTTATTAATTCAATACTACGAGTATGAAATCCAAAAAAAAATATACTAAAAATATTTAAATGATAACTATTATTATAAGATATATTTTGATAGTATTTACGATAAGAAATACAAATTGTTTGTTAATTATAATTAAATTAAAATTTGTGATACCTACCATTATAAATTGACAAATCATACGACACAAACAAAATTTTGTATAAAAAAAAAAACCCCATCAAGCAAATTTTGTGTTAGTAATTTTGTGTTAATTTTTTGTCATCAATGGCCAGGTAATTTTTAGCTTAATTTTTAAAATCCTTAGTTTAAATTAGTATTTCTAATTATTATTTACATTGTATTAATTTGGGATACTCAACGATTATATGTTTATGTTTTATTTACTAAATATTTTTTTACATGCAGATCTAACGCATCATATGACACCAACAAAATTTCGTATCAATACAAAACCAAACCAAGCAAATTTTGTGTATGATCTAATTTAATCAGAGAATTATATTCGAGCAAAAATCTTTAGAATATCAAAGTACGAGTTTCTCGCCTGATGATCCTATTGGATGAGGAGGTATTATATTTTTGTAAATTGTTTACATTTATTTAATCTTTTAATGAACCTTTTAGTTTTTATCAATTAATTTATGATTAACACAAATTTTTTGTGATTTAGGTAGCTTAATTAAGTAATAAAATTAACTTAAACTTTTATTTTTAATTACAGGGTAATTACGTTCATGCCTCAATTAAAGTCTAACTTTGTTCTACAATTTTGTTCAAAATTGATTGAAGGAAAAGTTTACTCCATTAAATACTTTTCAGTCGCTACAAATAAGAAGCAATATCGCACGCATTGTCAGTGACAACAAAATAATGATTCCATTTTCCAAAATACTATTGTTTGAGCAATTGGGGACGATGAAAAAATTCCAATGCATAGATTTAATTTTGTATAATTACAATTTTTAGATTAATTTCACAACAATTATTCACTTTTTGGTAAATTTTTTATTTTATTTTATAAAAAACTATAAAGATTAATTTTATATAATTTTATTTTTGCTAACATGTTCTATTTATCCACTTTTATTATATGGAAGAGATATGGGTGTGAATAATGTTGATGATCCTATCGAAATATTTTTTTAATACAAATTTTTTTACATCGAAATATTACATCTAATAACTATTATTTTTAATGTTCTTATCAAAATATTTATTAGGGGAATAAATTACATAAAATTAAAAAACAATAGCAAAGTAATAAAAAATATTATGAGTATGATCTAATTACAAAAATTATTTTTTCTAGCTTTTATGTATAAAAAAAACCGTGGGATATTAGGATTTAAATTATTTGAGAAAATAAAAATTATCTTATGAAATTAATGGTTTTATCTAAATACCCGATTCATAAAAAAAATTTAAAGCTTATAACGCAATAAAAAACTTTACCTTCTTTAAACATTTTATGTCTAAAAAATTGAAAAGACAGATAATTTATTAGAGATCAAGAGATCACAAGAAATATACAAAATGATATATAGATTTGAGGGTTTAATTTCAAGTGTAAAAAGCAACGAATAATGATTTAGAATTTAAATTATTTTAAAAATAAAAAATTATTATCTTTTCACATTAAAGATTTTATCCTAATATTGTAATCAATGAAATATCATATTTACAATTTTTTTTTTTGAAAGATATCATATTATTGTCATATAACTAACAACAACGAATAAAATACAAAACAACAATAAATTAAGTCGCATTATAATTTACATTAAAAAATAATTATACTTCTGTAATTGGCAATATCATTTTAATTAAATTATTATTTGTTTTTTTTTTTGTCTGAAATTATTATATTTTAAAATAAATCAAATAATTATCAAAAAAAAATTACATTAAAGATTTTAACCTAATATGTAATCAATAAAATATCATATTTACAATTTTTTTTTCAGATATCATATTTAAAATTTATTCATATTATTAAATTCAGTTGTCATATAACTAACAACAACGAATAAAATACAAAACAACAATAAATAAAGTCGCATAATAAATTACATTAAAAAAAATTATACTTTTGTAATAGAAAATAACACTTTAATTAAATTATTATGTGTTTTTTTCGTCTAAAATTATTAAATAGTAACATAAATCAAATAATTATATATATATATATATATATATATATATATATATACTTAGAGTCTATAGGAAGATATCTTTTCTTGAGATTTATGTATGAAAAAAAAAAACCGTGCATCGCCACCTAGATAAAAGTAACAAATTAGATTTGATATATCTAAAATTTTAATGCCATGTAGATTATAATCCACGAATTAAATTATTTTTAATGAAAAAAAATAAATTAAAAATATAGGAAAAGATAAATTTATTAATTCAATACTACGAGTATAAGAAATCCAAAAAAAATATACTAAAAAATATTTAAATGATAAACACTTATAATAAAGTTTGAAACCTATCATATAAGATAAATTTTGATAGTATTTATGATAAGAAATACAAATTGTTCGTTAATTATAATTAAATTATAATTTGTGATACCTACCATTATAAATTGATACATCATACGACACAAACAAAATTTTGTATCAATAAAAAACCCCATCAAGCGAATTTTGTGTTAGTAAATTTGTGTTAATTTTTGGCCATTAATGGTCGGGTAATTTTTAGCTTAATTTTTAAAATCCTATGTTTAAATTAGTATTTATAATTATTACTTACATTGTATTAATTTGGGATACTCAACGATTATATGTCTATGTTTTATTTACTAAATGTTTTTTTACATGCATATCTAACACATCATACGACACAAATAAAATTTCATATCAATACAATACCCCATCAAGCGAATTTTATGTTAGTAATTTTGTGTTAGTTTTAGGTCACCAATGTCCGGGTAATTTTTAAAATCTTATGTTTAAATTTATATTTGTTATTATTAGTTACATTGTATTTATTTAGGATACTTAACAATTATTTGTTAATGTAATGACATACGATTAGATGTTGTATACTTAATATATGGATGGATTTGGTTATTTTTAGAGATGATGAAAAAATTCCAATGCATAGATTTGATTTTATATCGCAACAATTTTTCATTTATTGGTAAATATATTGATTTATTTTATATAAATGTAAAGATTTAATTTATATCAATTTCAATTTGGCTAACATTTTTATCCGTTGATGTAGTAGGTTGGTTGTGGACGAGGTTGGTGATTCTATCGAAATAAAAGATATGGTAAAACAATGAATAATGATTTACGATTTAAATTATTAAAAATTTATCATTTCACATTAAAGATTTTATATTATGGAAAAAAATATCATATTTACAATTTATTTATATTTAATAAATTCATTATAAATTATAGTAAAAAATAAATAAATATTAAACTTCTGTTGTCTGAAATTATTAAATATAATAAATCAAATAATTAAAAATAGATGAAAAAACCGTGCATCGCACGGGCTTCTATCTAGTCATAAAATATGAGTAGCAAGTCACTATAGAAAAATTTTATTGTAGCTTGTGGATAGAATTTCCGGTTTTGCCCCTAGTGCGTGAAATTACAGATGTGTCCTTGCTCCAAATAAATCCTCTTTTCCCATTTTTTTCTCTCTTCCACTCATTCAACTCCTTCTCTCTCTGTCCTCCAATTCTCTCTCTGTCTTCTAAGGAAGTGTCTTCTAAACTTTCTCCTCCATTGAATTGAAACTGAGGTATTATCTTTCCTTTGTTGCTCTCTGATTTTCCCATCATTTGTGTTTCTCTATCCTCCTTCTCTTCCCCAACTTTCTGCAGTTTTAATTATAGGGTTTCACATTCTTAGTTTTGTTGCTCTTATTTCTTCAATTTGTCGAATTTGAGTTTTTGTTCTGGTAATTTTCCAGCATCTCCAACTGCCACTGAAAGAGTGCGCGTACCCCTAAATTCAATCGGAAAAGTAGCACACATATTGTGGATTAGTTGCAGTTAGAGGATCAAATAACGCGAAACCCTCCATCCATTCCTCCTACTTTCAGCAACGAATGAGCCCTGAATGTTCGACAACTTTTTGACGAGACAGACTTACTCATCCTCACTTTCTCTTCTATCTAACGAAGACGACAATCTTCAACTTCAGTCCAGGTCTCGTGAACATCTATTCAAAGGCTGAATGCTTTATACGAGCCTACGAGTAGTTGTTAGTCCTCCAAAGGTAACTACTTTTCTGTATCTCGCTTTTAATTTTTTTTTATGGTTTTAATTGAACATTTAAAATTTCAAATTGTGGTTTTTTTTTTCGAGGTTAAGTGTTCAATTAATTTGAACAAATAAATTCCAGATTTGCATTACTTACATTTCCTCTTTCTTTTTTCCTTAAATTTTTTTTGTTTGTTGTACCAGATTGATTTGCATTGATTTATTGATGAATTTTAACCTTTTTCATTAAGTTTTTAGCTTCTCATCCTGTTTAAAAAATTAGTAACATGTTGCAATTTTATTATGGGTATGTTGAACAGAGCATTTTCTATAAAATTTTTGCTTTTATTATTGTTTTAATTTGATAGGTGGGTGTTTTGAACTTTTTCCTGTGTCTGTAATTAGTTAATGTGCGGTAAAGAATCGTAAGTAAAGTGGTATGGTATGAAACTGAGATTTAGGAATACTAGTAGTCCTATCGCGCGTGATACTCTAGCGATTTTTTTTTTTTTTTTTGCCATAATTATTAGCTTAATTAGATGTAATTAATAGTAAATTGTTTTGTTATTGATTTAATATTCACCAAGTACATTTATCATTCTTATTATGATTAGTTTAAGGTAGACAAATACTGTTTATCACTAGTTGTGGACCCGTGCGCGTGCGGTCCCCTTAGTTATCGATATTAATTAGTAACTAATTGTTTTGGGATGGATAACAAAATGAGTATGTTCAATTTGGTGTGGATTTAGAAGTGATGTAATCAATTGTTATAAAGTTAGTGTTTTGATATTGATAACAAAAATGATATTCTATGGTTTTAGAAGTGATTTAACTAATTATGCTATGTTATGTAAATATTTGAAGCATTAGTTTATAATTTGAAAATATATTTTGAAATATGTGTATACCACTCAAGCCTGTCTTAGACCCAGTTTTGCAGGATACACAGAATAAGGGCCCTAAATATGAAAGGCCCAATATTTCATTGGTTCGAATAATAAAAATAATAGTAATAATAAAAGGGGGGGGGGGGGGAATAAGTATCTCATTTTTTATAATATTCCTGTAAAACAAGGGCACCGTTTCCAAAATTAAATTCAACATTTGAGGTTTGATGTAGGAAAAAGTAGGTCGTTGACTAATCCTCCCTAGAGCCAAACAAATTTATAATCACTTAACAAACTTAAATACAAGTATAGAGGTAAGTTAAGGGTCGAACCACAAGGAACGGTTATGCTCAAGTGCTTCCAATCAATGCCTAAGCTAGGTCGAAGTCGAAGGTGAGGAAAGACTATACAACTACCGAAACAAACAAGAATCAAAGAAATGAAACACTAGGGAATGGGGATCAACATGTAATCATGACAATTGCAACAACATGGGAAGGTCAAGCCAATCAATGGTTGTGAAGACTAATGATAAGAGCTATCAATTGGAATCAAAGAGCTATCTCCTAACCGTTAAGCTTAGGTTTCCTCTATGAATAACAAACTAGGAGAATCATAAAACAAACCAATCAAGAATTGCAAATCCTAAATCAAGTGGTCATGTCATTAGGATCTACTCTCGGTTTGATTGCGAATACCTCATCGAGGTATTCTGAAAGCTGTATGGGTAAGTCGACTTAGAGGACGACTCAGACAGTTGTTGACTTTTCTTTTGCTGGATTAACATCCGGGCATCCGAATAAGTCTTCTTTGATCCATCCGGCTGAACTTGCCGGATGGCCTTCCTCCTCCCTATTTCAGGAAATCGAATTTTGGACAGATCAACCATGGGCCAGTCCCTCTCCTTTGGTTTAGGATAAGGAGTAGGCACACGATCTTTAACAGGCTTCTTCTTCCATGAAGGAGAAGGTTTCTTGGCCGACTGACCCCTGATGGTGCCAACCGTCTTTTTGTCTATTAGGTCCTTGATTTCCCTTTGAAACTTGTCATGAATTTCATGAGTTCGTCTCTAGTAACGGGGGCTACGCCTTCTGCCGCCTGGGGTTGTTCAGACGGCTATCTGTTTGCCCCCGACTACAGCTATAATGAGTAATATAGTTATGACGATTGTTAAATCTCTTAAAGTAGATATTCTAATAGGTCGACCTAGTATAGTTCCAAACCAATACCTGAGCAAATGATTTATGACAATTATGTCCTTGTAGCACAAGAAACGGTGCTATAAATCATACTACACACTAATCTCGTGCGGTCATTAGTCGTCCAACTTTTAAATGACCTTGATTAGGGATAATTTCGATGTGATATTCTATGTTCACCTAATAGGTGTTTCTTTATCCAAGACTTGTCTTGATACCCTATTTTGAATATCGTCAAATCGAATGGACTCATAATTTAATTCTAAACCACAATTAAATAGTTTTGTGGAATAGTTAGTAAATTTATTCCACTATGAAACTTTCAAACGTGTCATCTTATGATAAATGGTTTCCCAAATGTTTCAAGAGTAATACTCTTCACAAAACATTTATAGAAATCAAACCCATATTTAATATTATAAGCTTGATTTCTATCATGCAATTGTGAATGTTGTGGTTCACTTATTGCAGAGGTTTAGTTATGATTACTTTGCAAAACTTAGCATCTTCATTATCAAAAACTCTCATAATAAGATGATAAGATTTGAGAGTGTTATGGATTGTATGCGATTTAGGATTTATTGTCCAAGTGATGGCTCACACTCATTTTCATGATTTGAAATCTTCAACTTGACAACCTACAATCATCAAAGTTCAACAACGAACTATCCATTGAACAACTTCCTTCTTATTGCCTTTAAGGCAACAATGTTCTCAACATATGTTTTAGTAGAGTTCCTAACGATGCTTTTCTTAGTCCAACCGGTTCACAATGATTTAGGATACCCTTGAAAGGAATGGTGTCTTTCCAACAAGTGTATCATTCTGATAGAGGGTTCAGAATTATTACAGAGCTAATTCTTCAGTAAGGTCAAGTGATCGGAATGCCTAGGTGGAGGTCGCTTCCGATCAGTAATATTAAGGTATAATTAATATTACAGCTTAATCTTAACTGAACCCTTCGGGTCGAACCCAATCGAATAACCGATCCGAGACGACGAATTAATCAGAAAGGATTTAATGAGTCAACAGAGTTTTACGAATACAGACGTCGGATATCGAACCTAGGGCGTCGAGGCCGAGCGTCGCAAAATCACAAGCGACAAGTACGAGCGTAGCCGTAGCATCACGATGGTCTAACCATGTGGATGTTAGGCTAGTTCGAGCTAGCATGCACTTAGCATGGCTAGGCGCAAGCCTAAGCACACTAGGTGTGCTAGGCGCACCATCGCTGGCACTAGGTGCTGGCGTGCGTGCCTAGCATGGTAGCACCATCGCTAGCACCAAGTACTAGCATGGGTGCTTGCCTCGCATAACAGCACGCTGGGCGTGTGCTAGTACCCAGGCACCATCGCAGGCCTAGCACCACGCACATCACCATCGCAATGCCAAGGGCTTGCGTGCGTGCGTGTGCTTGTGCCTAGGCCTATCGAACCATCGCAGCACGCAGCCCAGGCACCATCGTAGGCCTGGCACCACGCACAGCACCATCGCAATGCTAAGGGCTTGCGTGCGTGCGTGTACATGTGCACCATCGCCCAACACCAAGGCCAGCATGCGTGGCTCGCTAGCAGCACGCATGCTAGGCCTTGCGTGCGTGAGGGGCTAGCAGGCATGGCTATGCTTTGAGCCTGTGCGAGGGATGCGAGTGTGTGCGAGACAATGCGTGGGAATTCTTGGGCCAGCGCCAGCATAACGTGCTGGCAGTGCCCAGTACTAGCACGCACCAGCGCCAAGCATCGCCCAGCACCAGCACGCACTGCCTGGCTGGGGATGCAAGGCTGCTGGCTGGTGCTAGCTGGCAGCGCTAGCTGGCACGCTAGCTGGCAGCCAGCACAACCCTCCTTGAGGCGGTTTGTGTGTGGTTGTGGGGACCAAGCAAAGCCTTGGGGAGCAAGGCTATGGTCCCCCTACCTAACCTTGGGCATCACTCATAAGCATATAATTATGCCACTTGTCGCGTTGTGATTGATCTTAATTATTTATTTAATTTGGAATTAAATAAATTATTGATTTTTACCAACTCTCCTACATTAGTGGGAGATTGGAAATCAAGGGTGCATTTCCCTATAAATACCAAAGGCTTGGGTATTTGGGAATACACAACCTTGAGTGGAATTAAAAGGCAACTCTTGATTTGAGTAAACCTTGATTCGTAAAACTCATAGTTTTATTTGTCCGGGTCTCGACTAACCTTCGAGACTTAGGACGCTCGAGTCGGGTTCGAGGGTACGATCCCGTTGGAGACCTCGTGTTTTCGAGGTTCAAGTAAGAGCTCATAGTAGAGCGAAGCACGCGTCAAAGGTATAATCTTTTATCCTTAATTATGTTTTAATTATGTTTTGCTTGTTAATTGCATTTATTATAGGGGCGGGTCATGGCGGGTTTCTTTTCGCGTATTGAGGGTCACTACGAAATCCTGCAGCGGTATCGGAGCCACGCTCCTTTTAATTTTTGCAATTATTGATTAATTAAGGTGTTTTAAAGTAAGATTAAAATTCTGGTTTTGTTTTTCTAATTAGATTAGAAGCTCGTTTTAATTAATTTTAAAACTCGTATTTTATCGATTTGGTTGTCGAACCCAGATTTTGGCTCAAAAATAGTGATTTTTGGGTGGAATCAACATTCCGAAACAGATTCAATCCTTTTTGAGGGCTGTCCAGAATCCAAATTCGAACCAAAAACCCAAGTTTTTGGGTTTTTTCGTTTTTTAACAAAAATTTTATATTTTCAAGCCTTGATTAATGCAAGCATTACAAGGTTAGATTAAATGCATTATTGCATCCCTAATCTACAGCTATTTTAAATATCCTTAAGCATAATTATGGAGTTTTAATTAGTACTTGAGTTGATATGCCTTTTTCACATGAACTTGTTTTTCACAAATTTTGCAAATTAATTGCAAGAATGTGTGAATGTTTGATGTGAATGTGTAATTTTAAGTTCCCAAGTATGTTAAAGTTCTAATCTTTAAAAGTTTAAATGATTGGAACTCTAACCCTAAATTCCATATTGAACAAAGTTTGGATTTTTCATTTTGGTTGATTAAAATCCATGAAGTTCAACTACTTGTGAGTAAAATTTTGATTAAACTTCATATTGGAAGATGTAATCTTGGTATTTTACACAAGTATGAAAGTTGGAAAATTTTATCATTAGATGGTTAATTTATTTTTCCAACTCCCATTTGTCAAATCCATTATTAATTTGCATATTGGCTAAATTAATTATGGACATAGCTATTTCAATTTTAAGCATAAAGGAAGACCTAAATTTCAAAAATGAATTTTTGGATAATTTAGGCTTGTGTACCGTTAAAATTGAATTTAATTAAGTTGAACTTATTTTAATTTCATTTTTGCCCTTAAATTAATTCTAAAATAAATTTAGATTAATTTTATGTCACACGTAAATCGGGATTAAAATCCCGAGAAATAGCACGCAAATCAAGGCAAAAACACCCAAGCGCCACCAAGGCTAGTCGGGCTGCCTAGCAGCCCACATGTGGTTGCCTATGGTGCGCACAGGGGTGTGCCTTGAGGGGCTGCTGTGTGGTAGTGGGAGTTGCGTGCTGCCGTAGTGCTAGGTGCATGGCAGGGCTGTTGGAGTTACTTGTGCGTGCTGCTAGGCAACGAGGCAGCAAGCCCCAGCCAGCCTGCCAGACGCTGCCAGGCACTAGCTAGCAAGCTAGCATGCGCAGCATGCGTAGCGAGCTGCTAGTGCTGGCTGGCACAGCATGCTACGCTGGGCGTGGATGCTGGCACACAACACAGCAAGCGCAGCACATGGGCTGCCTAGCAGCCATGGTGCACACCCACCAAGCACTTGTGTGAGGTATTTTGCTTGATTTTGATCTATGTAATTTTGCGAAAATTTTTCCGTTTTAAATTATTTATGTAATTATTTTAACGAGGTTAGACCTCAATTTTTCCGGGTTTTTGCAAAATTTTTGATTTTGACTAATTATGGGTTATGCCGACTTAATTAATCGGATTAATTAAGTATGGATGCGGAATTTAGTGGGAGCTTAGTTGATTGCTTGAGCAATTTTCTTTTAGAAATAATGGATTAAACAACTTTGACTAGTTTTAATTAGGCACGTTAATCGGATTAACCACTTAAGTTAGTTACTAGTTTTGCGTGTTTAATTGTGTATTTCGTAAAATGCATGGGACCATTCACAAATAGTGAATGGGTGAATGAAAGATTGTTTTCAAAACAGGTTATTGAAAATGGCAACTAGTGGGGCCCGACTAGGATATAAAATATGGACTGCGTTCTGTTATGTTTTTTGTAAATCTAAATACGGTCTGCGAACCGTTAAGTATTTTTGTACTTTAGATTAATCTTAGTCATAGTAGCTAGTTATTTTATTTGGGCAAGATGTCTCAAGACGACGTTTCGATGAGGACGAGCCAAGATGAAGACCCATGGAAATTGAAGATTTCAAGGGGTCAAGCTTGTTGCCAAATGCATCAATTAATGCTTTATATATTAATGTTATATATGAATGTTAGATGCATGTCTAGGATTTCATATGTTGCGAAGATTAGTTAAGTTCACTTAAATCAAACCAACATAGAAACCCTAGGTCCCTTAATAATATTGAGCTAAAATTTGCCGTTCCAAGAACAACACTTACCGAACTAATGCGCGTATGTGATGGGCTACGCTAAAGCGAGGCATCACTACTTCCCTAGGAACGTAAGGTATACTAGGTATACAAGTTGTCTTGGTTAAGCTCAACGATATCAGTAAGGAGTCCTTAGATGTCGTGGCAAAAGAGATAAAATGTCAAGGATGCATTATATGCGACGTTTATCAAACCGAGAGTAGCTTGGAGCTATTAGCAATTGGATTGCTTACCTTAAAATATTTAATGATTAAGACAAGCCAAAGCATGCTTAACCATTTCTTGATCTTTGGGATCTCGGAATCATTTTATTCTCGCCTATAAGGGACAATTTAATAATGCGTGGATAAAATGCTCAATAAGATTGAAAATATGCATAAACGTTTTTAAATTTCAACTTATTGATTTATGAATGGTTTTTCATTTCAAATTCTTTCAATTGTAGAACAATGTCTGCAAGTAACTCAAACAACAACCAAATGTGCCCGGAACTCCCCGAGAAGTTGGCCTTTTCTTTAAACTTGGTCAACTTCAAGGAATAGGAGGAAGAACTCAGGAGAACTCTCCGAAATTGTTCCTTGGAGTATACTCTTGATACTCCCATTCCATGCTTCTTTGCCAAAGGGATCATGACCGATGAGGCTCATGAAGAATGGTCTTCCAATTGCAAAAAGGTCTCACGACTTATGGAAAATTCCATCCCGGAAGATTGGAAGGAAACCCTTTCCTCCTACCTTCCGGACATGTTCCTCAAAGCACTTGAGGACGTTGTCAATGTAAGAGTCACCAAGAGTGACAATGGAAACTTTGATGGACTCGTGTATGACTTGACTAGGTCACTCTCAAACATGAGGATAAAGCCACCAAACGTGGGATGTCTTGCTAAGGAAAGGCGTAGGCTTTGGACCAAGGTCTAAAATGCCAAATTGAGACCTGGCATGCCCCTCCGACCTCATGTGCTTGGAATGACTAGGCTCTTCAAACACATGCAGCTTCTCGGAATCTCATTGGAGGATGAGATGGTGGGGCATATCTTGCTTGCTTCGCTCCATTCGGGCTATGATGCACTTAGAGTGCATATAGCTGCAGGAAAGGAGACACGCTCCTCAATGGAGGTGGTGCAACTACTCAGCCGAGCCACCGCATGTGGAATGACCGAGAGGCCCTTAAGAGCAAGGAGAAGGGAGTACAAGAAAGTCAAGGAGAAGATGCGTTGCTTCTATTGTGGTGGGCAAGGCCACTTCAAGAGAGAATGCAAGCTCTTTCGAGAAGAGGAAGAGAGGAATAGAGCATCTGCCTTAGGTATCTTCCTAAACACTTGTGAATTAAGCTTATCTTAGGTATTAGATACCAAGTATGACTCACTTTATGTTGCCTTTTCAGGGACCAAGTGAGAAGCTTATCAAGTGTTGGTGCATGGACAAGTAGACGACGAAGATGGTTTTTCGGTCGTGCTTGCATGCACTATTTTGTCTATGACATGTAATTAAACTAATCTTATTCATCATGCTTTTGAACATAATATGATCTATGGTTTTGGACACCTAGTTATTTTGCATGTAAGACTTTGACAATAGTTGTTTCAAAATTGTCTTGCAAATATATGTTCAATGGAAATTGCATACTTTTACATATGATTAGACAAAAGTTGATACCGATGACTAAGACATCTAAGAATTCAACTTCGTTAACAAACATTAGTAGATATGGTTATATCTACTTAATGTCGAATAAATCTGAAACCTTTGACAGATTCAAAGAATTTCAGAAAGAAGTTAAAAATTAACTTGGCAAGAAAATTAAAGCACTTCGATTGGATCGAGGTGGCGAATATTTGAGCCATGAATTCGACGATCACTTGAAAGAAAATGGTATTCTTTCAGAGTTGACGCCTCCCGGAACTCTTCAATGGAACGGAGTGTCCGAACGGAGGAATCAAACCTTGTTAGACATGCGCTAACACTGAATCGATCAATGATAGGTCTTAGTGAACTTCCTATCTCTTTCTGGGGACATGCGCTACAAACCGCGACACTAACACTGAATCGAGCTCTGTCAAAAGCTGTTGAAAAGGCGCCATATGAATTATGGACTAAGAAACCTCCTAGGTTGTCTTTTCTCAAGATTTGGGGATGCAGCATATGTCAAGCGTTTAATTTCGGACAAACTTCACCCAAAAATCGGATAAGTGTTTCTATGTGGGATATCCAAAAGAAACCAAAGGGTATTACTTCTACAATAAATCCGAGAACAAAGTGTTTGTTGCTGGTGATGGTGTCTTTTTGGAGAAGGAACACCTTTCCAAAAGGACAAGTGGGAGGAAAATCGAACTCGACAAAGTTCGAGAGGACGAGCAACAATGTCAACCTGATAAAACTGACAATCTAAGTGCTTTGGAAGCAGCTGAGAAGATTGGTCAGAATCAAACAGACAATGTAAATGCTCAACCTAGTACCCATCGTAGGTCGCAACGGCAAAGATCTCAACTAGACAGATACCTTGGTATTGTCTTAACCGATGATCAAGACATCCTAGTTATGGATGGAGATGAGCCAGCGACATACAAGCAAGCTATGACGAGCCCCGACTCTGCTAAATGGCAAGAGGCCATGAAATCCGAGATGGACTCCATGTCTGAAAATCAAGTCTGGGACTTGGTGAATTTGCCCGAGGGTTACACACCCATTGGTTGCAAATGGATCTTCAAATTGAAGACAGACAAGGTTGGAAATGTATCGATATACAAGGCTAGACTGGTGGCAAAAGGTTATAGACAAGTGCACGAGATTGACTATGATGAAACTTTTTCACCGGTTGCAATGCTAAAGTCTGTCCGGATTATTCTAGCGATTGCTGCATATTACGATTATGAAATATGGCAGATGGATGTCAAAACCGCCTTCCTAAATGGGATTTTGGAAGAAACTGTGTACATGACACAGCTAGAAGGTTTTGTCGATCCGAGCAACGCTGGAAAGGTTTGCAAACTTAAGAAATCCATTTATGGACTAAAGCAAGCCATCAGGAGTTGGAATCTGGGATTTGATGAAGCCATCAGCAAGTTTGGTTTTATCAAGAATCCAGATGAATCTTGTGTATACAAGAAGGTAAGTGGGAGTGACATCGCATTCCTAGTCCTATATATCGATGACATACTGCTCATTGGAAACAACACAAAATTACTAGAGTCCGTAAAGGGCTTGTTGGGAAAGTGCTTTTCAATGAAGGACTTAGGAGAAGCACAGTACATATTGGGCATCAAGATCTACAGGGATAGATCTAAGAGGATGATTGGATTGAGCCAGAGTACTTACATTGATAAATTACTCGCACGATTCAACATGGAGAATGCCAAGAGAGGGCATCTACCCATGTCCCATGGCGTAACTCTCAGCAAGAAACAGTGTCCACAGACACCTATTGAGCGAGAGAGAATGGATCAGATTCCATATGCTTCGCTAATTGGGTCGATCATGTATGCCATGATATGTACCAGGCCAGATGTCTCATATGCCTTGAGTGCTATGAGCCGATACCAATCAAACCCAGGAAAGGCGCATTGGACTGCGGCCAAGAATATCCTGAAGTACCTGAAAAGGAACAAGGATAAATTCCTGGTTTATGGTGGCCATAAAGACCTGGTTGTTGAAGGTTACACCGACGCTAGCTTCCAGACTAACAGAGACGACTTCAAGTCACAGTCAGGGTACATATTTTGCCTAAATGGAGGAGCATTTAGCTGGAAGAGTGCCACGCAGAGCACAACTGCAGACTCTACAACTGAAGCCGAATACTTGGCTGCTTCAGAAGCTGCTAAGGAGGCTGTTGGGATTCGCAAGTTCATCAGTGAACTTGGTGTTGTACCCTCCATCAAGGGTCCGATAGATCTCTACTGTGACAACAATGGAGCTATCGCTCAGGCCAGGGAGCCAAGAGAGCACCAGAAGGTCAAACACGTCCAAAGGCGATTTCACATGATAAGGTAATGGAAATCCGAAGGTGAAATCAGAATTTGCAAGATCAGCACGGATGATAATGTGGCCGATCCTTTGACTAAACCTTTGCCTCAAGTGAAACACAACAAGCACATTGAGGCAATGGGAATCAAGCACGTGGGAGATTGGCTTTGAAATTCCCTGTACATGTGTTTTAATTAAACTGGTTGTTTTTAATGTAAGACACTGTATTGAAACCATTCATTAATGGAGTAATTAATTTTTGTGCAAAAATTATTTTTCACTCCATTGCTATTTAATTGGGGTTTAGAATTAAATAATGAGTCCATTCGATTTATGGAAATATTCAAAACAGGGTATCAAGACCATGTCTTGGATAAAGAAACACCTGTTAAGTGAACATTGAATATTTAAATCGAAAAATTATCCTAATCGAGGTCATCTACCTGATGGACGATTGATGACCACCAGAGATTAGTGTGTAGTATGATTTACAGCACTGTTTCTTGTGCTGCAAGGACATGATGGTCATAAATCATTTGCACAAGTGCAAGTTTGGAACTGCATTGGATCGACATATGAGAGTACTTTAAGAGATTCAAAATTCTCATAAGTACATTTCTCATTATAGCTATCGGAACTCGTTTCCTCGACCATGAGCATTGTGAAGTTTTCTTGTTTGAGAACTAGTCTCTTTGATGTTGCCAAACGTCTGCCGTAACTGGGGATCATAACGGGAACACTCGGGAGATTGGGTCCTCTTACTAAGAGAAGCTTACAATGCAAGACTGGGAATGTCCCCCTATCGAAAATAGGGAACATGTCTTTGTTGTTTACAAGGCCGCTCGATGAGCGAGACTGTGAAAATGCATGGCCGTGCTCAGATGGATTTTAGAAATCATCTGCTTATTGACAGTCGAACTCAGAGATCGAGAAACACTTCTGAACGTAATAAGGATGACAATGAATCTTACCTTATAGTTCACGAAGAGACATTAAGTGACATAGGAAATGGGGTATACACTATATGCACACTTGGTTGGAAGGACAAGTGGGAGATTAAAAGGAATGGTGTCCTTCCAACAAGTGTATCATTCTGATAGAGGGTTCAGAATTATTATAGAGCTAATTCTTCAGTAAGGTCAAGTGATCGGAATGCCTAGGTGGAGGCCGCTTTCGATCAGTAATATTAAGGTATAATTAATATTACAGCTTAATCTTAACTGAACCCTTCGGGTCGAACCCAATCGAATAACCGATCCGAGATGACGAATTAATCCGAAAGGATTTACTGAGTCGACAGAGTTTTACGAATACAGACGTCGGATATCGAGCCTAGGGCGTCGAGGCCGAGCGTCGCAAAATCACAAGCGACAAGTAAGAGCGTAGCCGTAGCATCACAATGGTCTAACCATGTGGATGCTAGGCTAGTTCGAGCTAGCATGCACCTAGCATGGCTAAGCGCAAGCCTAAGCACACTAGGTGTGCTAGGCGCACCATCGCTGGCACTAGATGCTGGCGTGCGTGCGTGCGTGCCTAGCATGGCAGCACCATCGCTAGCACCAAGTACTAGCATGAGTGCTTGCCTCACATCGCAGCACGCTGGGCGTGTGCGAGTGCCCAAGCACCATCGCAGGCCTAGCACCACGCACAGCACCATCGTAATGCCAAGGGCTTGCGTGCGTGCGTGTGCTTGTGCCTAGGCCTATCGAACCATCGCAGCACGTAGCCCAGGCACCATCGCAGGCCTGACACCACGCACAGCACCATCACAATGCCAAGGGCTTGCGTGCGTGCGTGTACATGTGCACCATCGCCCAGCACCAAGCCCAGCATTTAAACACATATACAGGGAAATCAAAGCCAATCTCCAACATGCTTGATTCCCATTGCCTCAACGTGCTTGTTGTGCTTTACTTGAGGCAAAGGTTTAGTCAATGGATCGGCTACATTGTCGTCCGTTCCAATCTTACAAATTCTGATTTCACCTTCGGACTTCCATTCCCTTATCATGTGAAATTGCCTCTTGACATGTTTGACCTTCTGGTGTTCCCTTGGCTCCCTGGCCTGAGCAATAGCTCCATTGTTATCACAATAGAGGTCTATCGGACCCTTGATGGAGGGTACAACACCAAGTTCACTAATGAACTTACGAATCCAAGCTGCCTCCTTAGCTGCTTCCGAAGCTGCCAAGTATTTGGCTTTAGTTGTAGAAACTACAGTGGTGCTTTGCTTAGCACTCTTCTAATTAAACGCTCCTCCATTTAAGTAGAATATGTACCCTGACTGCGACTTGGAGTCGTCTTTGTCAGTCTGGAAGCTCGCGTCAGTATAACCTTCAACAACCAAATCATTACTACCACCATAGACCAGGAATTTATCCTTGTTCCTTTTCAGGTACTTTAACTTTAGGATATTCTTGGCCGCAGTCCAATGCGCCTCTCCTAGGTCTGATTGGTATCGGCTCGTAGCACTTAAGGCATACGATACATCTGGCCTAGTACATATCATGGCATATAGGGTGTACATAAACAAGACCAGACCTGAAAACCGACCTGAACCGGACCTGTTGGGACCGGACCTGATCCGGACCTGTAGATTCAGGTCCGGTCCCGGTCCTTGAAATTCAAGGTTTTCGATTCTGGTCCGAATCAGGTCCAAAACCGGGGTTTTCAGGTCCATATATATATATAATATATATATATATATATTTATATATATATATATATACCCTAACCCTAATACTCTCAAAGTCTCAGCAGCCTCTCATTTCTCCCCTTCTCTTCTTCTTCCTCTCCTTTCAGTCTCTCTCTTCCGTCGTCTCACCGGATCCCTCACCGGTTTTCGCCGGAAATTCTTCCTCCGTTGCTCCAGATCTCCAGTAGTCCAATTAGTTTGTTTTATTTTCTTTTTTTTTCTATTTATTTTCATTTGACAGTGAGCAAAGGAGGAAGAATTTCCCGCGACCACCACTGACACCGCAAAAGCCGACCGTCCATCGCCCCAACGTAGCCTCTGTGGCGTTAATTTACGTTATTTTCGCTGATTTTCGTGCTGTAGACCATTGTTGGAGCCTCCTTACCCTTTGATTTTCGCCTCCTTACCCTTTGATTTTCGTGCTGATTTTCGCCATCGCCGCCGCTGCCGTTGTCATCACATAAAAGCCCACCGACGCTACACACCATCAAGGTTTTTGAATTATAGATTTAGGTTTACTTAGTTTAAAATGTAGATCTAATTTTTTTTTCATTTATATTTTTTTAGATAATTTCGAATTTTCGTATAATTTTAATTTATGCTATGAACTATGAAGCCTATGATTGCTATCTTCTGCCTTTTGGTTCCTTTTCAATTTTCTTCTTCTTTTTTTTAATCCCTTTAATTTAGAAGGTTAAGTTTCGGGATAAGTATATTTGGTTCGTTGATGATGCTATTTGTAGAAACTTTGGCTTGAATAAAGAAAAACAAATGAAAAAAATACAAAACAGGTCTGTTCAGGTCCAAACCCGGACCAGACCTGATTTTTCAGGTCTGACATGGAACCGGACCTGTAAATCAGGTCTGGTCTCCGGTCCTCAAATTCACTATTTAGGTCCAGGTCCAAACAGGTCCGGTCTAGGTCCGGTCCGGTTTTGGATCGGTGTACACCCCTATTGGCATACATGATTGATCCAATAAGCGAAGCATATGGAATCTGATTCATCCTCTCTCGCTCATCAGGTGTTTGTGGACACTGCTTCTTGCTGAGAGTTATGCCATGTGACATGGGTAGGTGCCCTCTCTTGGCCCCTTCCATGTTTAATCGTGCCAGTACCTTATCAATATAAATACTTTGGCTCAATCCAATCATCCTTTTAGATCTATCCCTATAGATCTTGATGCCCAATATGTACCTTGCCTCTCCCACGTCCTTCATTGAAATGCACTTACCAAGCCAGCCCTTTACGGACTCTAATAGTTTAGTGTTGTTTCCAATGAGTAATATTTCATTGATATATAAGACTAGGAATGTGATGTCACTCCCACTGACCTTCTTGTAAACACAAGACTTATTTGGATTCTTGATAAAACTAAACTTACTAATAGCTTCATCGAATCGCAGATTCCAACTTCTACTTTCCTGCGTTAGTCCATAAATGGACTTCTTAAGCTTGCATACCTTCCCAGCATTGCTTGGATCAACAAAACCTTCCGGCTGTGTCATATACACAGTTTCTTACAAAATCCCATTAAGGAAGACGGTTTTGACATCCATTTGCCATATTTCATAATCGTAATATGCAATAATTGCTAGGATAATCCGGACGGACTTAAGCATTGTGACTGGCGAAAAGGTTTCATCATAATCAACTCCGTGAATTTTCTTGTGACCTTTTGCCACCAGTCTAGATTTGTATATAGATACATTTTTTTCTTTGTCTATTTTTAACTTGAAAATCCATTTGCAACCGATAGGTTTGTAACCTTTGGGAAAATCAACCAAGTCCCAGACTTGATTTTCAGACATGGAGTCCATCTTGAATTTCATGGCTTCTTGCCATTTTGCAGAGTCGGGGCTCGTCGTAGCTTGTTTGTATGTCGCTGGCTCATCACCATCCATAACTAGAATGTCTTGATCTTTGGTTAAGATAATACCAAGATATCTGTCTGGTTGAGATCTTGGCCGTTGCGACCTACGTAGGGTAATAGGTTGAGCATTTGCATTGTCGGTTTGACACTGACCAATGTCATTAGCTGCTTCTAAAGCACTTTGATTGTCAGTTTTGTCAGGTTGACTTTGTTGCTCGTCCTCTCGAACTTCATCGAGTTCGATTTTCCTCCCACTTGTCATTTTGGAAAGGTGTTCCTTCTCCAAAAAGACACCATCACGAGCAACAAACACTTTGTTCTCGGATTTGTTATAGAAGTAATACCCCTTGGTTTCTTTTGGGTAGCTCACAAAGAAACACTTGTCAGATTTTAGGTGAAGTTTGTCAGAAATTAATCTCTTGACATATGCTTCGCAACCCTAAACCTTAAGAAAAGACAACCGTGGAGGTTTCTTCGTCTATGATTCATGTGGAGTCTTTTCAACAACTTTTGACGGAGCACGGTTCAGATTTAGTGCCGCAATTAGAAGTGCATGTCCCCAGAAAGAGATAGGAAATTCACTAAGACCCATCATTAATCGAACCAGGTCTAACA
Source organism: Chenopodium quinoa (assembly GCF_001683475.1). Taxonomy (NCBI): domain Eukaryota; kingdom Viridiplantae; phylum Streptophyta; class Magnoliopsida; order Caryophyllales; family Amaranthaceae; genus Chenopodium; species Chenopodium quinoa. The sequence goes on from NW_018744906.1 coordinate 59,810, forward strand.
AGGTTCGATTCCTCCTTTCGGACACTCCGTTCCATTGTGGAGTTTTGGGAGGTGTCAACTCTGAAAGAATACCATTTTCTTTCAAGTGATCGCCGAATTTGTGGCTCAAATACTCGCCACCTCGATCCGATCGAAGTGCTTTGATTTTCTTACCAAGTTGATTTTCAACTTCACTTTGAAACTCTTTGAATTTCTCAAAAGATTCTGATTTGTTCGACATAAGGTAGACATAGCCATATCTATTATAGTCGTCCGTGAAGGTAATGAAATATCGATAACCATTCTTGCAGGTGTACTCATTGGTCCACATACGTCCGTATGTATTAGACCTAATAAGTCACTAGCCCTTTCTCCCAACTTGGAGTATGGCTGCTTTATCATCTTGCCTAATAAACATCCTTCCAATTTTCAAACGACTTTAAGTCTAATGAGTCAAGAATACCCTCATGAAGAAGTTTCTTGATGCGTTTGATGTTAATGTGGCCAAGACGACAATGCCACAAGTAGGTTTGATTCGACTCGATGGTCTTAGCTCTTTTGGCGGTATCATTAATGTTATAAACTTGTTTGTCTAGAGAAAGCACATAAAGACCATTTTCTGAATATGCCTTACCATATAAAACATTATCGAAATAAAACGAACAATTATTGTTCTTAATTCGAAATTCAAATCCCTTGGCGTCCAACGCCGAAATTGAAATAATGTTTTTAGTAACTCTTGGAACATGATAATAATTGTCAAGTTCTAAAACAAGCCTAGAGGGAAAAGACAAACTGAGAGTTCCAACGGATACGGCAGACATCCTGGCTCCATTGCCGACCCGAAGCTCGACCGCTCCCTTCTCTAGCCTTCTATTTACCCTTAGTCCCTGATCATTGGAACAAAGGTGTGAGCCACATCCGGTATCTAATACCCATGATGTTTTGCTAGAGAAGTTTAAGTCTATAACAAAAATACCTGATACAGAAGCAACGGTGCCGTTCTTCTTATCTTCCTTGAATTTGAGACGATCTCGCTTCCAATGTCCTTTCTTCTTGCAATAGAAACATTCGGAATCGGATTTCGAAGAGGCTACCTTCTTGTCCTTGCCGCTCTTAGCAGCACTTGACTTAGGCGGAAAATTCTTCTTCTTTTTCCCTTTAAAGCTTCTCTTCTTGCCCGAGCGCTTAAATGGCTTGCCCTTTCTCACCATGAGCATGTCATGCTTCCCTTCATCCTTGAGGGTTTGATCAGCCTACTTCAATATACCATGAAGCTCGGTGAGGGTTTTCTCCATGCTGTGCATATTATAGTTCATCTTGAACTGATCATAGCCTTTGTGCAGCGAATGGAGAATGAAGTCAATTGCCATCACGGTTGAATACCGAGCATCAAGTCTTTCCATGTTCTCAAATAATCCAATCATTTTTAGAACATGCGGGCTGACTAGCACTCCTTTCTTGAGCTTGCTCTCAAGGATTTGCCTGTGGGTTTCGAACCTCTCAGTTCGGGCCTGCTCTTGGAACATGTTCTGAAGTTTAGAAATGATCTCAAAACCTGTCTCCTTTTCAAAGAAAGTCTTTTGAAAGTCCGGAGACATAGTGGCCAGCATGATGCACTTGACATCCCGATTGGCACTTTGCCATCGGTTAAGGGCAGCCTGAGTGACCTCCTCATTAGGAGTGTCGGGCATTTCCTCATCAAGGACGTATTTCTTTTGTTCTTGCATGAGAATAATACGCAGGTTCCTTTGCCAATCAAGAAAATTTTCCCACTCAACTTCTCCTTGTCGAGAATTGAGCGTAATGAAAACTGGTTGTTTGAGTTATTTGCAGACATGTTTCTATAATTGAAAGAATTTGAAATGAAAAACCATTCATAAAACAAATAAGTTTGAAATTTAAAGCGTTCATGCAAATTTTCAATCTTGTTGAGCATTTTATCCACGCATTAACATTAGTCCCTTTTAGACGAGAATAAAATGATTCCAAGATCCCAAAAATCAAAAAGTGATTAAGCATGCTTTGGCTTGTCTTAACACTTAATATTTTAGGGTAAACAATCCAATTGCTAATAGCTCCAAGCTACTCTTGGTTCGATAAAACATCGCATCTAATGCTTCCTTGACATTTTATCTCCATTGCCACGACATCTAAGGACTCCTTATTGATATCGTTGGGCTAAACCAAGACGACTTGTTTGCCTAGTGTACCTTACGTTCCTAGGGAAGCGGTGATGCCTCGATTTAGCGTCGCCCATCACCACGCGCATTAGTTCGGTAGGTGTCGTTCTTGGAATGGCAAGTTTGGCTCAATATTATAGGGACCTAGGGTTTCTATGTTGGTTGATTTAAATGAACTTAATTAATCATCGCAACATTTGAAATCCTAAACATGCATCTATCACACAATTCAATCATATATAAACACAATATATATAAATAATAAGTATAAGATGAATTTGGCAACTAGCATGACCCCTTGAGTCTTCAAATCTTCAAGGGTCTCTGATGCGACTTATTGGCTTGTCTTCTTAGAGACGCCGTCTTCGAGACATCTCCGCCAATCTATGCAACTACTAGCTACTACACCTAGGAATAATCTAAATATTAAGGTACAAAAATACGCAACGGTACGCAGACTGTATTTAGATTTACAAAAATACTTAACGAATCGCAGTCCGTATTTACTATCCTAGTCGGGCCCACTAGTTGCCATTTTCACAAAAAATCTGTGAAGCAATATACATTCCATTCATCCATTCACTATTTGTGAATGGCCCATGCATTTTACAACGATAAACAAGTAACAATGCATTAACACGCGTAAACTAGCAACTAACTTAGGTGGTTAATCCAATTAACGCGCCTAATTAAAACTAGTCAAAGTTGTTAAACATTTTATGTGATTAAAACACAATTAGTTCAAGCAATTAACGAAGCTTCCACCAAATTCCGCATCCAACTTAATTAATCCAATTAATTAAGTCGGTTAACCCAAATTTTGTCAAAATATTTTGCAAGTGCTGGAGGAACCGAGGCCTAGCCTCGTTAAAATAATTAAATATTACTGATCGCAAGCAGTCTCCAGCTAGGCATTCCAATCACTTGACCTCACTGAATAATTAGCTTCATAATAATTTCGAACCCTCTATCGGAATAATACACTTGTTCGAAGGACACCATTCCTTTCAGAAGCGGCTCTCCCTGAACCTCTGGAAAGCCTCAATAGTGCGAAAAAAGGACGTCAATCCACATGACTCCCAAAGATCCCTAGCCGCATTGTTCCTAATGATACGGAGGTGTAGTGACGAGATGATCTCATTACTCGAGCCGTGGCAACGTAGACCCTCCTCAGCCAAACCTAATAAGACTCGCTGGGAAATGTGGTGAGTAGGCTCAAAGGCTAAAGTGTGCTCATCCCAAGCGGGAAGGGTCCACGCTCGGCTAGTAGAAGCACGACCGTCGTTGCCAATCCCCTCCAAATGGGGGAATCCTCTCGGTGTGTGGAGCGGGAACGCCAACCCGAAACCGCGAACACGACGTGGAGGCATGCTATTTTAATATAATAATAATAAATCAATTGTTCGAAAGTATCTATGTTCGCCTAGCCGCATGATACTATGTTCATTAAAACAAAGTAACAAAAATGCAAAGCAGAGCATGATTTCAATTCGGACAAAAACAATGATTTTTCATACCAAAATGATTTCTTGCAAGTTTACAACAATTATTGCAATAAATCAAGGGCAAAGAAGCAAGAAGAATCATGAAGAACATGTCGCATTATACTCACGAATTAAGAGTGTTCAACAATGGCAAATTGTTCATTTCTTCACTAAATCAAGCAATTATGGTCTCAAATTGCTCACGAACTAACATGCAATCATATACAAGCAAATTCATGACAAGAATTTCAACAAAATTGAGCAAACAAAGAAACCCCAATTCGGATTTTTTGGGGATTTTCGAACAAACATGTTCGAATTCCAGTCAAAAGAGATTAATTCATGAAAACTTACATGGATCGGTGTAGGGGAATGAAAATGCAAAAATTTAAAACAAATTTGAGTTGATTTGATGAAGAATTAAGTGAGAATGATTCATTTGCAAAACGGCGGCGAATAGTGAACGAAGAAAGCAAAACTGGAAATGAGGAAGAAAAAGGATTTAAAAAGCCGGAATTTCGATTCTAGCGCAGCGCGATGGAGTCATCGCGACGCGATACTTCTATCGCTTCGCGTTGATACCTCACGTGGAAGCGTCAGTCTTTTGGGGGTCCTATAGGATGACCTGTTGGACTATGGTTATCCATTCGAGCCTCGTGATGAGCAATTGATTTTTCCTAAGCCTCGTGATGAGCAATTGATGAACAAATTATTGACCAGTTTACCAAAGATCCTTATTTGATTGGTGATCATCTCGATTTCGATCACAATTTCCAAAGATGGTTCGATAGGACTCTCCACACGAGATATAATCAATAGAGGAATATTTCTACAGAAATGAATTTGAGCTCGGTAAGATCTTGAGGAGTAAGGTTTTACGATAGGTTTTCCGAAGCGTGAGAAACTATCGCTTTCGAAGCGTGAAGATGAGAAAATTTGAACATGGCTCAAAGCGAAGTGGGGCTTCGATAGCACTCCATGAGAATGTGGAGGTTGTCACCTAATTTGAGGACAGCTTGAAGCGTAGCGGTCTTCGACAGCGTTCCCTGAGAATGTGGATGTTGTCACCCAATTTGAGAAGATGGCTCAAAGCGTAGTGGTCTTTGACGGCGCTCCCTGAGAATGTGGAGGTTTTCAAACAACACAACTTTGATTCAACAAAATGTCACCTAGAGACGTGAGCTCGGCAAACCCAAATACACGTTTCTTTCCCCTTAACTCCTTTATTTGTAGAACTGACGTTTTCTGCAGGTATCGACGTTAAAAAAATTATTTAGGATCGCAGAATGTTCAGAATCATTCTCCGTCCCTATTGATCTACTTTGACTTTTGTTTTTGAAATTTATGTTTCTCTAAAATCAGTTAAAGTGGGGGCTTCTATAGACACCTGATTGTGTCTCCCCAAAATCAAACCCAGTAATAAGTACCTTTCACGTCTTTGGTTAACGATTTTTGTAAAGATTTGAAGAGTCTCGTGAAGTTTCCTTAATCCTTGACCATATTCCTAACCTTACCTAAAATGTTTTAATCCTAAACCATTCATTTCGTGTCTTTAAACCCAAACTCATTCATTTCGCGTCCAAATCATAAAAACGTCCAAACCAGATTATTTTGGTCCATAATTCCAGTCCAATTATTTCCTGGTTTGATGGAGTTTGAAAAGATCATTCCAATGATATAATATAAGCTCAAATCCGACTTAAAACGAATGAATTATAGCCAAAATACTAAACCGAGCCCAAACCGTACCTAGGTCCACCTTACTTATGACCCAATGATCATATGAGGGTCAAAATACTATATTCCTAATCCTAAACCCATTAGGATTTCTTAGGAGCTTCTAGAATCCTCTAGAAGGTTCTAATTTATCCTTTCCAAAAAGATAAGAATCAAAAGAGTTCGAAGCCGAAATAAAACTTCTCATATGATAGTCCTTATCTCGTCCATATTAAAAGACGTACAAATGTTTTTCTATTGGAAATCAAACTCCATATGACTGTTTATCTTTAGAAAATCATCGCAGGACGACGGGACCAACGCGCCACGTTAGTCGCATCGCGCCACGATGGACACCATCGCGCCGTGATACTCCTGTCGCCCCGCGATACGAGTTGTTTTACTTCCATCCGAATTCTGATCTTTTCTGATCGCTACGACTCTCTTTTTTCCCTACAACTAGAGGTTGTTTTACCCCGTTTCAGATCATCAACAATCATCACAATCATCTTAATTCACATCATCTTTCTTTAATCCTATGTTCTTAGCCTTAACCTAAACATAACTTTGACATTCTCCCAAACCAGTCACAATACCTCATTCACGCGATTCGAATACTCCAAGCCGTCCTCGACGTTGCCTTCGACCTCGACATGAAAGGTTGATAATTTTGAGGGTTTGGTCCCAAATATATATATATTTCAATTCATATTTGATTTATTTACTTTATTTATTTAACTTTCTTAAAGTTTACTAATGTGTGTATTATTGTTTTAATAGCAAGAAGGTTCAGGCATCAAAGTAAATAATTCAATTACCCTTTTTATTATTCTTTTGATTTTGGTGTAGAAATCATGTTTATAATATTATATTGATTCCTATTATCATGCTTAGATGTTTTTGTGATTTCTAGTATCATGTTTAGGATAATGCTTTGATCTTGTTATTAGTGACATGCTAGGTTTTGTTATTAATCTGTTTAGTATCATGCCTAGGATCTTACTATTAATGATGTTTTGATGATGATTGTTGTAATGATCATATGTTGCTTGATTATTCATGATTTACTGTTATTGCTTGACCATGCCCCTTTTGGCAGGTTTAAAGGGAATTTGTATATGAAATCACGCCTAATAAGATAATAAATAATTTGAATTTAGGCTAATATGATGTTAAATCAAGTGATCACCAATAATAGATTTGATTGTGCATTAATCAACCAACATAGATTAAACAGGCTTAGGATTAATTCGATGCATGTATGTTTATCGAAAAGCGCAAATGAATATCATAAGAATTGAGTAGAGCTTATTTAGGGTGGGTTCAATCTCTTTTAGGTTGGGTTCGTACCATCATCCCCGAACATCCAGTCATGGTTCCGGACCACTATGGAGTTGTGATCTCGTGATTGTGAATAGGGTGTAACCTTCACACCCGTGAACAGTTTATAAGCTCCTAAAACTTGTTGGAGACTCTTTTATCTCTAGCTTCTTTTCCTTGGAATGTCGCAATGCCTAAAGGCATGAATCAGAGTAGGGCTCAATGATGAGTTGAAAATTTTCCTAAACTTACTAGGGAGGAGATTCTTTGCTTATGGATGGCCACTCGTGAGGAGTTTAGGAGTAGGTTAAATCTTGGGTTTTTGTTCGTGCAAACTTGTATTTCGATGGCCAAAGGAAAAAAAAACCGGAGAGATATGTTGAGGCGCTATGGTAACTAGGTTGGTCAAGAAGTTTGAACAAGAGGAGCTTCTTAAGTCTTGCACCCTGGTGGATGGGGGTGATGATGTGTTTTTGGACTTGAAGCAACTCAAGAATTTAAAATTCATTTCTCCTACCATGGATACCAATATATTTAAGTGGCTTGTGCGCAACCGTCATCATTGCCTTCTCCCAAAGCCCGCCTTCACCTCACTTGGGAGGAATGTGAGTAACATTTGGAAGGTGCCCCGAGACAAAGAGCGTTGTGATGGGTGAAGGAGGAGGTGATGATGATGATGAGGAAGAATATGGACAACAAAAACAACGACAAACACGTCAACAACAACAACAACAACAACAAAATCAAGATACGTTCGGTTTATAGCAACAACTTAGGAACATGAACCTTGGGATGCAAGGTCTCTTTGAGACTCAACAAGGCATGTTCCTACAACAACAAGCCTTATATGATGCTAACGTCAATCGAGGCGAAGTTACCCCCACGTTCAATTATCCATATTGGCCGCCACAACACGATCCCGTACCGTCTTGGGGGGTGACAACAAGCCCACATACCCCTATTGGTCGGGCCCTCCCGGACCCAATAGAGAGTCACACTCTTTTCCCGATTACTCCGAGCACTATGACTATTATGTGTCAAGTGGGAGTGACTATAGGGGGGATCCTAACTATCCCCATGTTGATCCTAGTCACCTCGCACCATTAATTATGCCTCCTCAGTTCGATCCTCTAACCTCTTGGCAAGAGGACCTTTTCCGAGGCCACTATGGATGGCCCCTCGGTTGCATCGGTGGATGGGACCCTCACGCTCCCCCATCTAGATTTTCATATGATGAGGACGTTGATGAGTCCGGCCCTAGTGGCCACCAGCCCTCCTCCCATGGCCTTTTTGAGGGGGTGACATCATAGCTAATGGTGGGACTTCATATGGGTGCTTCTTATGTTGTTGCTCTACTTTGATTGATAATGAGTTGTTGTTTTCTTTTTTATGATTAAGGATAATATGGGTTTTGGTTACTTGTTTTTGCATGGGACTTACTTGTTTTTGAAATCTCTCTTTTTATTTTTCTCTCTAACTCTCTTGTAAATAGCTTTCTCTTTTTCTTGGTTTTCTTGAGTTTGTTTTGTAGGATGCTCACTTGAAGGATTGGAGCGGGATTCATTCTCATTCTTTGATAAGTCTCTTTTCTCCTTCCTTGCTCTACACTCCTTTGGTGAGATCCTCCCTTTTCTTTATCTTTCTTTGGATGCTTAGGTTAGTTTTTAGTTTAGAAGAAGTTGAATGGTTCGAGGTTGTTTGCTTTTAACACCTAGAATGTTTGGGGTCATTGACTTTGTGGTTGAACGATCATTGTATGACGATTGGGACTTAACTATTTATTCTTAGTTCCCCCAAACTTTTCACTCTTGGTTTGTTTTTACTATTCTTTTGGGTAACCTAATTCAAGGAAAAGTTTGCAAATTGTGTTTTACTTCTTTGGTTGGACAATTCACTTTGGACATGTGTTCTTGAATGACTTCCTTCTTAAGTGGTACATGTGTGCACGGTTTGAGAGTGTCGTTGGTTGACTCTAGGATATTTCATGCTAAGGTAGCCGGTTTAAGAACTTTAGTGTCCATGAAGCCTTAGTTCATTGCAAGTGGTAAGATGGTGTTGCTTTTCATAGTGGATTTGATACCTTTGAGTTAGTAATTGTTAAACAAATCCCGTGTGAGGTATTTTTTTGTTCAAGCCTTCATCACTTTTGTTGAGTGGCGCATTGGATCCTCGACTATGCCTTTCTTAATCTTTGGTTTGTCTTTTATCTACCCGAGATCGTGACCGAGCCACTTTGGGGGAGGAAAAAGGCTCTTTCATATTCTTTTATGTTCCTTTTATTTTGTTACTTTCTTGTTTTCATTTGCATTTACCCTCTTTCTACCCCTTTAAGCTTATTTCCCTTTTTTTGGTGATTAGCCACAATACAAGCCTTACGACCTTAACCCTTAGTTTTGTGAAACAAATTTTGGTTGGATGCTTGTTTTGATGATCAAGTGATATATGTTGGATTTAGTTCAAAAGTGTATGGCAAGTTTGAGACAAGTGTATATAGGGGTTTAGCAAGTGCAACAAGAAAAGAGAGTAAAAAAAAATAAGAAAAATAAAAGGAACAAGGAAAAAGAAAAAGCGAGAAAAGTGAATATAAAAAAAATAAAAAAAAAAGAAAGAAAAACAACAAAAATATTTTAGTTGTGATCGTTTTCCTAGTTTAACCATTGAGGACAACGCTTTGTTTAAGCTTGGGGGAGCGTTCCTACACCTTTTGTGTTTAACTTTTGTGTGTTTGTTGAATAAGCTTGGGGGATATGATATTTTTGATTGATGTTCTGGTGATTTCTTAAGTTAGTTTTTGAGAAAAGGCCACTCTATTGCTTCACCTAGGAAATACGACCAAAATTTTCAAATTTTTGCCCCACCTAAACCCTAATCCATGACGTTACAACCCAATAAAGTCCTTTAGACCCTACAGGGAGAGTCTAAAACCGGTGGAGGGAGATAGTTTTAAAGCCTATAGAAAGAGATGTGCATAACTAAGATGTCGGGATAACCTTCTCATGTTTTTCATTTCTTTTTGTTTTTTTGGTTCCTTCGAGGAATCATGATAAGCTAACTCGGGGTTTGATTTGAAGCTAGTGGAGAGATCGCGGTTAGAATGGTTGGGACGAGGGTGGATTGAGTCTCCTAGAGTTCTCTATGTTTAGCAAGTTTTATGTTTTAATCAACCATTGACATCTTTTAGCGTGCATACATGTGTTGTTTAAGAAGTCTCTAATTCATTGGCATTTGTTCCTCTACCATTGTCCAACTCAAGAGCTCTTTTGTATGTGTTTTGTTTTATTTTGATTGATTTTCCTTGATTTTGGTTGCTAGAGTTATGGGTTAAACTCTTTTGGAAACCCTTACGAGACCTCACTCGTCCTCATAGGCGACTTTGGGGCTTTAAGGGCTTGTTGTAGCTGAAAACAACCGTGATTTCTATGACAATGAGTATAGTGTATATTCTTTCTCCTTTCTTTCTTTGCTATCTTCCCTCTTGTTTTTCCTTGCCTTAGTTTTACTCGAGGACGAGCAAAAGCTTAGCTTAGGGGAATTTGATGAGTGTCATTTTATGACACTCCTAGGGTAGGTTTTCTTCTAATTTTAATCTCTCTTTAGTTCTTTTTGGCATGTCTTAGCTAGGTTTTACTCCTTAGTCTCGTTGATCCTTTTTGCATGAATAAATTCCCTTTTATGTAGATTTTCCTTTGCTTTCCTATATGTGGTTTTTTTCTCTCTATCTTTCTTCCTTGGTGTCTTTTACAGGTATCCAAGGAGTTGGCTTTGGAAAGGAATCAAGAGAAGCAAGGAAAAGGAGCAAAGGCATTCTGGCGCGCCTTTGGAGAGAGCGCGCTGCATTTCACTTGTGCGCGTGTTCTCCAGTATGCATCACGGGCGCTCCGAACCTTAAAGCACTTTGGCCACTTTTAAGGCAAAATGGGTGCGCGCTTGCATTGCGCCCTAGCCGTGGGTGCGCTGTTCTTGGAGAGGGCGCAACAAGGCTTTGAGGAAAATTTGTGCATTGAGGCAGAACAGGTGCGCACCTGCAGAGCGCCCTGTGCGCGGGCGTGATATATTCTTCCATGGGCGCGCTGCTATGAGGAGGGCGCGCACCCCTAATCCACCTCAAAGCAAAACTTTTGGAGCACTTCGATCTCGCCCTAGTCGCGGGCGCGACATTCTTGTGCACAGGGGCGGTATTTCTCAAACAGGGCACGATGATTGTTAATCCATTACATATCCATTATTCTGCGGGCGCGCCATTTTATGGAGAGGGCGCGCACGACTGCTTTTTGTTCTTTCTCTTTAAATACTCTTGCAATTCCATTTGGGAAAATACTTAGAAAATATTATTAGCTTAATTTCTATCATTGTTTAGCTTTAAATACTCCTGATTTTCTTCATCTTTAGCTTAGCTTTGTAGAGAGAAAAAGTTAGGTTCTATCATTGTTGAGCTTGGATTTTGAAGAGGAAGATTGATCATCTTGCTTGTAGACATTCATCATCAGTTAATGAGCATTCTCTTACTCTTTTCTCTTTACTTTGTCATTTGAATTTGATTTTATTTTGCTTTGACCTTCTTATTTGCTTATTAATCATGCTTGCACTTGGTGATTTGATGATTATCTTGTTCATTGCAATGATTAGTGAGTAGTTTTCTTTGCTAAGGGTGTGGGGATGATGTAGTTGAAGCTTGAAAGGAATGGTGTCCTTCCAACAAGTGTATTATTCTGATAGAGGGTTCAGAATTATTATAGAGCTAATAGTTCAGTAAGGTCAAGTGATCGGAATGCCTAAGTGGAGGCCGCTTCCGATCAGTAATATTAAGGTACAATTAATATTACAGCTTAATCTTAACTGAACCCTTCGAGTCGAACCCAATCGAACAACCGATCCGAGACGACGAATTAATCCGAAGGATGTAATGAGTCGACAGAGTTTTATGAATACAGACGTCGGATATCGAGCCTAGGGCGTCGAGACCGAGCGTTGCAAAATCACAAGCGACAATTACGAGCATAGCCGTAGCTAGGCTAGGCTAGCTCATTGTAAGCCCAGGCGCACCATGTGTGTGCTAGGCGCACCATGGTGTGCTAAGCGTAGCATGATGACTAGGCGCCATCGCAGTCCTAGCATCATGTACTAGGCGCACTATCGCTGGCACTAGGTGCTGGCGTGCGTGCGTGCCTAGCATGGCAGCACCATCGCTAGCACCAAGTACTAGCATGGATACTTGCCTCGCATCACAGCACGCTGAGCGTGTGCGAGTGCCCAGGCACCATCGCAGGCCTAGCATCACGCACAACACCATCGCAGTGCTAGGCACATGCGTGTGTGCGTGTGCGTGTGCGTGTGCACCATCGCCCAGCAGCCTCGCAATGCAGCACCAAGCCTTCGCATAGCTGTGTGCTTGCGTGCGTGCCTTCGCATGGCAGCACTAACCACAACAAGCTAGCATGCAGCACTAGCCTCGCTCAGTGCGTATGCATGTGCACCATCGCCCAGCATGCGTGGCTCGGTAGCAGCACGCATGAAAGGCCTTGCGTCGTGAGGGGATGACGGGCATGGCTATGCGTAGAGCCTGTGCGAGGGATGCGAGTGTGTGCGAGGCAATGTGTGGGAGTGCTGGGCCAACGCCAGCATGCTAGCACAGCCTAGCACTAGCACGCACTAGCGCCAAGCATCGCCTAGCACCAGCACGCACTGCCTGGCTGGGGATGCAAGGCTGCTAGCTGGTGCTAGTTGGCAGCGCTAGCTGGCACGCTAGCTGGCAGCCAGCACAGTTCTCCTTGAGGCGGTTTGTGTGTGGATTTGGGGACCAAGCAAAGCCTTGAGGAGTAAGGCTATGGTCCCCCCCACCTAACCTTGGGCATCACTCATAAGCATATAATTATGCCACTTATCGCGTTGTGATTGATCTTAATTATTTATTTAATTTGGAATTAAATAAATTATTGATTTTTACCAACTCTCCCACATTGGTGGGAGATTGGAAATCAAGGGTGCATTTCCCTATAAAAACCAAAGGCTTGGGTATTTGGGAAGACACAACCTTGAGTGGAATTAAAAGGCAACTCTTGATTTGAGTAAACCTTGATTCGTAAAACTTATAGTTTTATTTGTCCGGGTCTCGACTAACCTTCGAGACTTAGGACGCTCGGGTCGGGTTCGAGGGTACGATCCCGTTGGAGACCTCGTAATTTCGGGGTTCAAGTAAGAGCTCATTGTTGAGCGAAGCACGCGTTAAAGGTATAATCTTTTATCCTTTCTTGTGTTTAATTATGTTTTGCTTGTTAATTGCATTTATTATGGGGGCGGGTCTTGGCGGGTTTCTTTCCGCGTAGTGTGGGTCACTAATAAACCCAACAGCGGTATCGGAGCCACGCTCCTTTTAATTTTTGCAATTATTAATTAATTAAGGTGTTTTAAAGTAAGATTTAATTTCTGGTTTTGCTTTTCTAATTAGATTAGAAGCTCGTTTTAATTAATTTTTAAAACTCGTATTTTTTATTGATTTGGCTGTCGAACCCAGATTTTGGCTCAAAAATAGTGATTTTTGGGTGCAATCGACATTCGGAAATAGATTCAACCCTCTTTGAGAACTGTCCAGAAGCCAAATTTGAACTTGAAACCCAAGTTTTTGGGGTTTTTTCGTTTTTCAACGAAAATTTTAAATCTTTTTAACCCTTGATTAATGCAAGCATTACAAGGTTAGATTAAATGCATTATTGCATCCCTAATCTATTGCTATTTTAAATATCTTTAAGCATAATTATGGAGTTTTAATTATTGCTTGAGTTGATATGCCTTTTCACATAAACTTGTTTTTCACAAACTTTGCAAATTAATTGTAATAATGTGTGAATGTTTGATGTGAATGTGTAATTTTAAGTTCCTACTATGTTAAAGTTCTAATCTTTAAAGGTTTAAATGATTGGAACTCTAACCCTAAATTCCATATTGAACAAAGTTTGGATTTTTCATTTTGGTTGATTAAAATCCATGAAGTTCAAATACTTGTGAGTAAAATTTTGATTAATCTTCATATTGGAAGATGTAATCTTGTTATTTTACACAAGTATGAAAGTTGGAACATTTTTATCATTAGATGGTTAATTTATTTTTCCAACTCCCATTTGTCAAATCCATTATTAATTTGCATATTGGCTAAATTAATTATGAACAAAGCTCATTTAATTTTAAGCATAAAGAAAGACCTAAATTTGTTCAAAAAATAAATTTTTGGATGATTTAGGCTTGAGCACCATTAAAATTAAATTTATTTAAGTTAGACTTATTTTATTTTATTTTATTTTTCTTCAAATTGATTCTAAAATGTTATTTAGAATTAATTTTTGTCACACATAAATCGAAATTAAAATTCCGAGTCAAATGCACGCAAATCGATGCAAAAACGCAAGCGTCACCAAGGCTAGCCGGGCTGCCTAAGCAGCCCACATGTAGGCTTCCTATGGTGCGCGCATGGCTGAGCATCAATGTTGCGTGGCTGTGTGGCGAGGGATGCTAAAGTGCTGGGCTTGGGCAGTGGCATTGGCTGCTGGCTGCTTGGAGCGCTGCTTGGCAGCGTGGTAGCAAGCACCAGCCAGCCCCCACTTGCTGGCAGGCGCCAGCATGCGAGCAAGCATGCGTGGTGCTGACCAGCGTAGTGTGCTGTGCTGGGCGCAGCATGCTAGCACCAAGAGCCAGCACAACCCTTGATGCTGCTGGTGCTGTGTGGCGTAGGTTGCTGGCAAGCTTGTGCTGCTGCTGGGCAGCGAGGCAGCAAGCCCCAGCCAGCCAGCTCACTGCTGCCTACCAGCCATGGTGCGCAATGCACCATGCTTCGGTGGGGCTATTTTGCTTAATTTTTGAGCTATGCAATTTTGCGAAAATTTTGCCGTTTTAAATTATTTATGTAATTATTTTAACGAGGTTAGACCTCGATTTTTCCGGATTTTGCAAATTTTTTTTGATTTTGACAAATTATGGGTTATGCCGACTTAATTAATAGGATTAATTAAGTATGGATGCGGAATTTAGTGGGATCTTAGTTAATTACGTGAGCATTTGTTTTTAGAAATAATGGATTAAACAACTTTGACTAGTTTTAATTAGGCGCGTTAATTGGATTAACCACCTAAGTTAGTTACTTGTTTTGCGTGTTCAATTGGTGTATTTCGTAAAATACATGGGCCATTCACAAATAGTGAATGGGTGAATGAAAGATTGTTTTCAAAACAGGTTATTAAAAATGGCAACTAGTGGGGCTCGACTAGGATAGAAAATACGGACTGCGTTCCGTTATGTATTTTTGTAAATCTAAATACGGTCTGCGAACCGTTAAGTATTTTTGTACTTTAGATTAATCTTAGTCGTTCTAGCTAGTTATTTTATTTTGGCAAAGATGTCTCAAGACGACGTTTCGATGAAGACGAGCCAAGATGAAGACCCATGGAAACTGAAGATTTCAAGGGGTCATGCTAGTTGCCAAATGCATCTATTTTGTGCTTCATATATCTTATTTTTATATATGAATGTTAGATGCATGTCTAGGATTTCATATATTGCGAAGATTAGTTAAGTTCACTTAAATCAAACCAACATAGAAACCCTAGGTCCCTTAATAATATTGAGCTAAAATTTGCCGTTCCAAGAACAACACTTACCGAACTAATGCGCGTATGTGATGGGCTACGCCAAAGCGAGGCATCACTACTTCCCTAGGAACGTAAGGTATACTAGGTATACAAGTTGTCTTGGTTAAGCTCAACGATATCGGTTAGGAGTCCTTAGATGTCGTGGCAAAAGAGATAAAATGTCAAGGATGCATTAGATGCGACATTTTATCAAACCGAGAGTAGCTTGGAGCTATTAGCAATTGAATTGCTTACCTTAAGATATTTAATGATTAAGACAAGACAAAGCATGCTTAACCATTTCTTAATCTTTGGGATCTCGGAATCATTTTATTCTTGCCCATAAGGGACAATTTATTAATGCCTGGATAAAATGCTCAATAAGATTGAAAATATGCATGAACGCTTTTAAATTTCAACTTATTGATTTATGAATGGTTTTTCATTTCAAATTCTTTCAATTGTAGAACAATGTCTGCAAGTAACTCAAACAACAACCATATGTGCCCGGAACTCCCCGAAAAGTTAGCTATTAAGCTTAACTTGACAAACCTTGAAGAATGGGAAGAGGAACTCAGGAAAACTCTCTAGAGTTGTTCCAAGGAGTATGTTCTGGATACTTCCCTCCCAACCCTCTGTACCAAGAAACACTTGAGTGACGAAACTTATTGTGCATGGACCAATGATTACAAATTAGTGTCACAACTCATGGCTAACTCCATCCCGGAAGAATGGAAAGAAAAACTTCCATTCTCTTTTCCGGACTTATTCCTTGAAGGACTAAGAGATGTTGTCGGCGTGAGATTCTCTAAGAGTTTCAATGACAACAATGATGGACTCTTGTTTGAAGTGACTAGGTCACTTACAGACATGAATGTGAAGCCATCGGATCAAGGTTGTTTTGCAAAAGCGAGGTACCATCTTTTGTCTACAGTCTGCAACACCAAGTTGAGACCGGGTATGCCCCTTCGACCCCATGTGGCAAGAATGACTAGGCTCTTCAAGCACATGGAACTCGTCGGAATTCCATTAGAAGATGGAATGGCTGGTCATATTATGCTCACTTCACTCCACTCAGGATATGATGCATTAAGGGAATATATTTCTGAAAGAAAGGAGACATATTCTTTGAAGAATGTGGTGGAGCTACTTCACCGAGCCAACTCATTTGGGGCAACCAAGAGACCATCAAGAAGGAGGGATTTCAAGGTTAAGGCAAAGATGCGTTGCTTCTATTGTGGTGGGAAAGGCCACTTCAAGAGAGAATACAAGCTCTTTCGAGAAGAGGAAGAGAGGAATGGAGCATCTGCCTTAGGTATCTTCCTAAACACTTGTGAATTAAGCTTATCATGGGTATTAGATACCATGTATGACTCACTTTATGTTGCCTTTTCAGGGACCAAGTGAGAAGCTTATCAAGTGTTCGTGCATGGACAAGTAGACGACAAAGATGGTTTTTCGGTCGTGCTTGCATGCACTATTTTGTCTATGACATGTAATTAAACTAATCTTAGTTTTTCATCATGCTTTTGAACATACTATGATCTATGGTGTTGGACACCTAGTTATTTTGCATGTAAGAATTTGACAATAGTTGTTTCAAAATTGTCTTGCAAATATATGTTCAATGGAAATTGCATGCTTTTACATATGATTAGACAAAAGTTGATACCGATAACTAAGACATCTAAGAATTCAACTTCGTTAACAAAAATTAGTGTTGGTGCATTAATGTTTGTGCTAGACGCACCATAATGTGCTAGGCGTAGCATGATGCCTAGGCGCCATCGCAACCCTAGCATCATGCACTAGGCGCACCATCGCTGACACTAGGTGCTGGCGTGCGTGCGTGCGTGCGTGCCTAGCGTGGCAGCACCATCGCTAGCACCAAGTACTAGCATGGATGCTTGCCTCGCATCACAGCACGCTGAGCGTGTGCGAGTGCCCAGGCACCATCGCAGGCCTAGCACCACGCACAACACCATCGCAGTGCTAGGCACATGCGTGTGTGCGTGTGCGTGTGCGTGTGCACATCGCCCAGCAGCTTCGCAATGCAGCACCGAGCCTTCGCATAGCTGTGTGCTTGCGTGCGTGCCTTCGCATGGCAGCACCAAGCACAGCAAGCTAGCATGCAGCAATAGCCTCGCTCAATGTGTGTGCATGTGCACCATTGCCCAACACCAAACCCAGCATGCGTGGCTCGCTAGCAGCACGCATGCTAGGCCTTGCGTGCATGAGGGGCTGACAGGCATGGCTATGCGTAGAGCCTGTGCGAGGGATGCGAGTGTGTGCGAGGCAATGCGTGGGAGTGCTGGGCCAGCACCAACATGCTAGAATAGCCTAGCACTAGCACGCACCAGCGCCAAGCATCGCCCAGCACCAGCACGCACTGCCTGGCTGGGGATGTATGGCTGCTGGCTGGTGCTAGCTGGCAGCGCTAGCTGGCACGCTAGATGGCAGCCATCACAACCCTCCTTAAGGCGGTTTGTGTGTGGATGTGGGGACTAAGCAAAGCCTTGAGGAGCAAGGCTATGGTCCCCCCCACCTAACCTTGGGCATCACTCATAAGAATATAATTATGCCACTTGTCGCATTGTGATTGATCTTAATTATTTATATAATTTGGAACTAAATAAATTATTGATTTTTACCAACTCTCCCACATTGGTGGGAGATTGGAAATCAAGGGTGCATTTCCCTATAAATACCAAAGGCTTGGGTATTTGGGAAGACACAACTTTGAGTGGAATTAAAAGGCAACTCTTGATATGAGTAAACCTTGATTCGTAAAACTCATAGTATTATTTGTTCGGGTCTCGACTAACCTTCGAGACTTAGGACGCTCGGGTCGGGTTTGAGGGTACGATCCCATTGGAGACCTCGTATTTTCGGGGTTCAAGTAAGAGCTCATTGTTGAGTGAAGCACGCGTTAAAGGTATAATCTTTTTTCCTTTCTTGTGTTTAATTATGTTTTGCTTGTTAATTGCATTTAATATGGGGGCGGGTCTTGGCGGGTTTCGTTCCGAGTAGTGTGGGTCACTACGAAACCCAACAAAGCTTGATCATGTATTCAGTATAGAATTTGATTTGATTGTGATTAAAGTCTTTGTATGCTTGATGTTATTCAATTTGCTTGCAAAGTGCACGTTGTTTGTGAATTGAAGTTTAGTGGATGCTTGATGATGCAATAGCGGACCTTGCTAAGCTCAATTTTGTAGATTTATGTTTTATATTACCTCCTCATATATGATTCTAGTGTGATAGCATAATTTCTTTTGATCTCAAAAGGTGATTTGATTGGATCTTATTTCGACATTCGAGTATACTTAGTTTGCGATCAATTTGGTTCTATTCCTATGCATGTTTAAGTGAATCCTACATCTACTCATTCCCTTTAGTGTTTGCTTGATAGAACTTCCCTCGTGATTTCGTTGCTTTTTAGTTTTAGTTTAATCATTTTCTCTCATTGGATCTAGCTTAATTAGTAATAGCAACTGATAAGGGGATTTTTTCCTGCCACGTGGACCAATGGAGCTCTACCACGTGTTGTCCACGTGGACCAATCAGAGTCCGACACGTGTCACCTCGTGAGAGGCCCATGGTGGACAAATCAGGTCACTACACGTGGCAGACGGATTGCCAGCTGGGAAAGCGACCTTTACTGCTCAAATTCTAAGGCAAGCCCAGTCAGTCCTGGGTTATAGAAACCTAGTGCTGGGCCCGCATTTAAAAGACCCTATGAAGGGAGATGCTCCCTCTGAGGAACATCATTCAGAAATCATTAAACACACACGTACATTACTTACTGAGCATTAACTCCAGCTTTAATTGTGCTACTTGAGAGCTAAGGCTCGGATTCCGAGACTATCTCAGACAGTCGGATGATCACTCCCCTTCCGAGAGGAGCCTGATCCCCTTTACTTTCCGCATCTTTACTTCTGAACACGTTCTAACTTGACCCGTTGGAGGCGGAACTCCCACCCACAGGAGTCTCCGCTGCTTTTCAGGTACATGCGTCCAGAGGTCAGTCTTAGTGTTGTAACTCTCCCGTAGGACATCCAAAAAACCTTGAAACATTTGGCGCCATCTGTGGGGTGAGTAATTCTAAGATGACTTCACAAGAACCTGTACCGCCTCTTAATGAGAAACGACCTATGGCCGATGTCTAGGTCTATACAGACCAGGATACATATGACGACTGTGAGGTCGACACACACACGGCCCCTGACGGGTCCCTATGAACTCAGCGCATCCGTCCCCTCGAAAGGAAGGAACGGACTGTTGAACAAGAGGGCCCTAGCGAACCAGCCGGCTAGCCGGTCAGTCAACCTCAAGTGGCCGAAGGCTCCGTCCCCATCACCAGAAACGAGCTCATGACTCTCATGACAAGTTTTAAAGGGGAGATTAAGGACTTGGTCGATAAACGGACGACTGTCCCTACCAAGGAACAGTCGGCCTAAAAGCCATCCCATTCAGGGAGGAATAAGCCGGTCAAAGACCGAGAGGCCACTCCTTACCCTAAACCAAGGGAGGGACATAAGCCCTTGATAAATTTGGCCAGACTTCGGTTCCCTGAGCCAGGGAAGAAGAAGGCCATCCGGCATGTTCAGCCAGATGGTTCAAAGAAAACTTATTCTGATGCCCGGATGTTAATCCAGCAGAAGAAGAACATGCAACTGTCAGAGTCGGCCTCCACGTTAAACTTGCAAGATACCTTTCAGAATACCTCAATGAGGTACTCACAATCAAATCGAGAGAACAAGACGGGCGCCATGTCCGCCCATTCTAGTCCTCAGATGCTCCATGCGGCCCCGTATGTGCCTCAACAACAATACATGCCGTATGGACAACATTACATACAGCCGACCCTCTTTAGGGGGCAGGCGGCACATAATTTCCAACCCTTGGTGATGAGGAACGAAATGTCGTCGTCAATACACCTTCCTATCAAATTAATCCTAGATTACCTAAATGAGTATAGAGGCAAGCAAGGGTCGAGATCCACGGAGAAACGGGAGATTGCAACGCTAAGTGCTAACAATAGAGTTTTAAAAGGGGTATATATGGATAAGAGTGGTGGAAAACAAGACAATAAATAAACTAAGGCTACTAAAATTACTCTAACAATGAACAAAGACTAACAAGTATTGGAAACTATGAGATTTAAAACGCTAGGGGGGATCGGGGAACATCAAACTTGGAGATTAAGAGCTAAACACATAGATAATCAAGGATTCGGAACCAAGGGAGCAAGGGTCCTACTTAACACAATTCATTCCCATGCAATTGATTAAGCAATGTATAAACTACGATCTATCCTAACATGATCACTCCCGCGCATCAATTAGGACATGTAATAATATAGTCAATGGTGCACAACATCAACCATATAACAATAAGCACAAGTTCATATAACTAGGGTTTAAATCCCCAAAAATCAAGTATTTATCAAATTGCAACCAAGTCGTCCATTCCCCTTCCCCTAGCTAAAGGTCTAGCCTAGGAGAGAGAAACTACTCATATCAACAATACCCAAAACATTGGCCATAATCAAAATCATCAACATAACAATCAAAAATACTTGAAATATGTAAATAAACAAAAATAAAAGGGATTAAGATAGAAAAAGCTCACAAAGCTTCAACCTTGTATTGAAATAAGAAAATGGGTCTTTGAACCTTCAATGGTGAACCATCAAAAATCCAATAGATTGCTCCAATATTGATTACAAGTATGATCAAAACACTAATCTAGATTAATGATTAAAGTTTGGGTGATAAAAGACTAAGAATCTGAATTTTCTCTCTCTAAAAACTTATACAAGCATCAATGGAGGCTATTTTCTCTCTAGAAATGTTCTAAGCATATTACCCTAAATGGAATAGCTGCCTCCATTCCCTTTTCAAATCAGCTTTTAAGTAGTGAAATAAAAACGGGCTGGGCTGACGGCGTGCGCGCCCGCTAAAGCTAATTGCGCGCCCGCGCAGGATGGTGTGCGCGCCCCCTACTAAAGGCTGCGCGCCCGCGAACTTCCGTGTGCGCGCCCTCTACTAACATCTGCGCGCCCGCGAAATATACTGCGCGCCCTCTACTGAGCGCGCTTGGCATCTACAGAAAGTTGCCTTCTATCTTCAAGAGTTCAAGCTAATCTGCGCGCCCTCTCTAGGAACCATCGCGCCCGCGCAGGTGAGTAGCGCGCCCTCTACTGAGCGCGCTTGGCATCTACAGGAAGTTGCCTTCTGATTCGGCTTTGAATGCGCGCCCTCTCCCTTGGGTTGCGCGCCCGCGCAGAGCGGGAGAGAGGGCTCTCCTGGGCGCACAGTCTGATTAAAGGTCCTCACTTGATTTGCTATTGAAACCGCCTCTCGAAACTATCCCGAACTTTCTTCTACTTTGCGTGTCGATTGGTTTACCTGCAAAACACAGGAAAACACCCAAAAACAGCACAAAAAGGTAAAGTAGAGGGGAAGTACGAGGGAAATAGCATTGTTGTGCAATAAATGGAGAAGCGCGGCAAAATAGGGCTAAACAAGAGATAAATGGAGGAAAATGATAGGAAAAAGGATCCCGAATAGTGGCATAAAATCCACTTATCAAATTCCCCCACACTTACCTCTTGCTTGTCCTCAAGCAAGATCACCACCCAAAATGGAAAAAAAGGCAGACAACCAAGATTAAAAATAAAAGAAAGACATAAGAATATTCACTAACTCACTTTCGTAGGAATCACGGTTGTTTTTAGCGCAAACAACAAGCCATTTAAACCTTAAAGTCGCCTATGAGGACGAGTATGCTCTCGTGAAGGTTTCCAAAGAGATTAACCCACAACTCTTCGCAAAAATCGAGGAGAAAAAGACAAATCAAACACTACAAAGATAAACATAATTTGGCATGGCTTAAAGAAAACAACATCAAATTTCAAGATGGATGATTGCTTTATTCGGGCTCAACCATGATAAACAACACCAAAGAATATTAGTCATTCTCAATTAAATGGTGCACGCACTTCTCAAGATGCTAAAGATTGCAAGAATCAAGTCTAAGCCAAGCATAGAGAACTAATGAGTCATCTTCCTCCCTAGTCCCCTCTAGAACGGTCTGCGTTCCCCCCACTAGCTTCAAATTATCCCCCTAGGTGGCTCCTCATGATTCCACAAAGGAACCGGAAAAAAGAATTACTTTGAGGAGGTAAAAAAAATCATCCCGACATCTCATCTATACATGCTCTTTCCATAGGGTTGAAAACCATCTCCCTCCACCGGTTAATGACCACGGACTTCTAAGGTCTAAGGGGCTTTACATGGGTTGTAATGACACGACTTAAGGTAGGGGTCGGAAGAACAATTTGAAATAGTGGCGGTAATCCCTAAGTGAAGCAAGAGGAAGGGAAGCCCTCAAGGTCAAAATTCAAGACATAACCACAACTCAAACGAACATCCAAACATTTTGATTTCATTCGCATCGCTAACTTTATTCAAGGATACACAAGATAGATCAATTTCTCATATCACATTTTTCTCTTTCTCTCTAACCCTTTTTTTTTTTTTTTTTTTGGCTCAAAGCATCACACTTCCCAAGTTTTCTTTCATGCTTAAATTTATACTTTCATCTCAAGAATTTGCTCCAAACCAATTTCACCAAAGGTTCATGCTCATATCCACTACGCTCTTCATACTAGCCTTACAAGCCCAGTGCTTCACTAACTAAAAGGGTTGGTAATACATAGGCCGTTAAGCTCGTAATGGGGTTGAGACAAGAATGGGAAACATTAGGCTCAAATTGGTTGGCAAGGAGGTTGATGCAAAAGAGAAAATCAAATTTGTAACTAAATAAAAGAGAATATAAATGAAAATGAGAAATGATGCCCTTTTCCTCCCCCAAAAGTCCAAGGTCACGATCTAGGGAGCTAATAATCAACACAAGGATTCAAACGTGCATAGATGAGGATCCTAAAAACGCCGCTCAACAAATTGATGAAGGCTTGAACAAAATGAACCTCACTAGGGACGAGAAGAGTGATCAACAACCAACTAGGGGGCGTCAAATCCACTATGAGGAGCAACTCCGTCTTACCACAAACCGTGAACTAAGGGTTCAAATGCCATCACTAGTTCTTGCCCTTTCTACCTTGACTAAGACTCGACTAATTCAATCAACAACGATCTCGAAATGTGCATCTCATCACAAAGTTAAGAACGAAGAAACTAGCATTCTAAGGTGCATCATCACGGAAATAGAGTCCGAATGTAGTAAGCAAGTTCCAAAATACCACTATATCATCATGCCATAATTATGCTTATCGCAAAATAAAAAAAGGAAATGAAACAAAAGAAAGGAGTAAAGAGGGTTCACATATGAGTCATAAAGATTCAAATAAATCCCAATCGACATACAAGTGATCGTTCGGTATCAATACCAACGATCCCAGGTTCCTTGGAACCGCATGCAAACATCCTCGAACCATTCAACTCCTTCTTAGGCTAAGAAGAAAAAACTAAACACACCAAAAAGAAAAAGGAAGGGTCTCACCGAATTCCACTTGAATTTGGAATGCGCAGTCATACCATACTTACCATCGGGTTTGCAGTTTGAAGTGCAGGTGAGTTGTTTTTGAAGTTCCTTCTTCAATCTGCATCGGAGAGACAAGGAAAACACACCAAAAAGAAAGAAATAAAAGGAGCATTAACTATATACAAAGGATTAGATCTTCCCATCATAAACAGCAAAAACAACAGGATATCAAATAAAAGCAGCGGAAATAGACAACAAGCTAAGATTTCCCCCCCACACTATAGTGATGCAAGCCCCTTATATACAAAAGAATCGACCCCTGACACTTATACCCCCCCACACTTAGAAGGAGTAACGACCTCGTTGCTCCAAGACAAAACAAAGGAAGGGAAGGACAGGGGGAATAACCAAGAAAAACAGGGGGCTAGCGCCCACTAAGGCCAGCAGCACCGGAGTCCGGCCCCATATCCCCGTAGGAGAAGCCGTCAGGTGGGCCGTGGGGATCCCAACCTCCAGTGTAGCCTGGAGGCCAACCATAATGACCTCGGAAGAGGTCTTGTTGCCAAGTAGGCAGCGGGTCGAATTAGGGGGGCACGGTTAGGGGTTAGGGGTGGGTGGGGTCAACATAGGGGTAATTGGGATCACCCCTATAATCACTACCACCCGGAAACCTATAATCATAGGACCCGGATGCGTTAGGGAAATCATGGCGCACCCTATTTGGCCCGGAAGGTCCTTGCCAATAGGGGTAGGTAGGGGCGTTGTCACCCCCCCACGATGGCACTAGGCCATGCTTGGGAGGCCAATATGGATAATTGACCGGAGGCGTGACATCGCCTCTATCTACATGCATATCATAAATAGACTGCTGTTGGAGAAACATACCTTGCTGGGTTTCAAATAGGCTTTGAACACCCAACTGGAGGCTCCCCATTCGCTGCTCAAGGCTTTCCAAGCCTTGGCTTTGGAAGAACTGCTGCTGCTCTTGCTGTTGGTGTTGATGTTGTTGATGTTGATGATGTTGTTGTTGATGTTGTTGTTGTTGATATTGTTGTTGTTAATGTTGTTGATCCACCATCTCCTCATCATCCTGCTCAAATACAAGGCCCTCTCCCCGATCGGCTCCAGGAAGGACACCATTGTCCCTTCTAACCCAGTAGATGTTTCTGGACTCCCTTTGGAAGGAGGTAAGATCGGGTTTGGGAGAAAGCAACGGTGTGCATGAGACACCAACCAATCATAAACTCCCTCTCTAGGGGTGAAGGCAATGAATCCCAACCTTTTAAATTGCTCAAGATTGAGAAAGATGTCACCGCTATTCCCCACCATAGTGCAAGAGGGGAGGAGGTCCCCATGCCCAAGCTTCAGAGCTAACCTTGTTACCATACTCCCACAGGCGATTTCGCCGGTCTTCTTCCCTTTGGCGATTGATAAGCAATTTTTTATGAAGAAGTAGCCCAGGTTCACTCGTCGGCCTAAGGTCGGATGAGTAGCGAACCACATAGTGAGAATATCCTCCCTAGACATCTTCCCTAAATCCTGCTTGTTGAAAATAGCGTATCCAAGTATACGATGCAGGATTCTTAGGGCCGGGTGAGCGATCTCACTAGCTAAGGAGTAGCGGGTGTTGAACTCTTCCTTTCCCGTGATCCCCCTCCACCAATGTCTTTCATTATAACCTTCGAAGGAGGAGTACTCGGGAGCAACAAGGTTAGCATCTGGATTAAAGTCCAGGGCAATGCTGAGCTCTCTCAAGGATAGTGAATGAGATTTGTTGAAAAGCTGGAAGGTTACTCTAAATTCGTCATCCCCCACAGCTTCGCTGGAGAAAGTGGAAAACAATTCAAGGGTTGGCTCAAGTTAGGTCTTGAATGACGAGCTCACAAATGTACCCAAATTGAGGTTCTCAAGGAATACCCAAATGTCTTTGTCGACACCCAAGCTTGTGGTGGTAGGACGGTGATAGTGCTTGGAGGGTCTAAGCTTCCTCTCTTTCATTTTTTTGTAGTTGGCGTCGTGGTTGTTATTCTGGAAGGTAAGAGGGGGTAAAGTTGGTTGATTTTGTTGGGATTGGGAAGGTTGGGAGGGTTGTGGTTCCGTCCCACTCTTTGATCGTTTTCTACTGAATTTCAACATGTTCGCCCTAACCACTTCTCAAAAGTTTAAACCACAAAGAATTTCACACCAAAACACCGAGAATATCAATCCAAACCACAATTCGAAGAGTACCAACCCAAAAATTCAATCGCACTATCAAGCGAAATCCTACAAAACAACAATTAGCACAACAAATACAACAACAACGTAACAAAGTTAGTCAATAGGCAAGGAGCTCATGAGATATATACATCACCCAAACAATTCTCAAAATTCCAAAATTACTCACACTCATCATGAAATTCATGGCCAACAATTTACATATCATAAACCCACAAATACCTTTATCTAACAATTCACAATTCCTTAACTATTTCAAGAAAATCCCAATAATTGCAAATCATTCACAAGTATTTCATTCGAATCACATATTTGCAATAATACTCATATACATGTCAATATAATCATAAGAATTGCCAAAATATCACATGTATTTCAATTGAGTCAAAATTTCTCCCACAAACATCACAAATTCAAGAGGTCTATCATGAATTCTATCAAAATGTAGCAGAAATTAGGCTTAGGGAGTTAGATATACCTTCTTGGAGATGAAAATTCGAACGAAAACTTCACCGAGGGGGCTAGCTTCGTGCAATGGGAGATTGGGGTTTTCTTGAAATTTCTTGGGTGAGATTCAAGGGTTTTTGATGAGCAAAAGTGTGCAAAGTGAGGTTTTGGTGAGTGTTTGATGAATTTTGAGGGAGATTTGGGGAGGAAAAGTGAAGATTTTGAGGTATGATGGCGGTTAGCAATGGAGGTTAGGGCTTAGGAGAGAGAAAGAAGTGAGAGCATGAAAATGAAAATGAAGAAGAAAGAGGCATACCTGCATTTTCTGAACTGGAGTCGTGCGCGCCCGCGAACACAACCTGCGCGCCCGCACAAACTCCACCTGCGCGCCCGCGAAGAAATCCTGCGCGCGAATACAATCTACAGAAACATTGCTCCCCTTTTTCAGAAAGTGCGCGCCCGCGATAGGGACTCTGCGCGCCCGCGCAGACCTCATGAGCGCCCTGTCGAGCCCTCTCAAGGCATCTACAGAAAACTCTCAAACTTCTTCGATTTAAAAAGTTCTCTAACTCTACCAAAAATCCCTAACACATAAAACTAAAATGTTTATCAAATATTATAACCCCATCAAAAGCATACAAAAGTTCAAGTTCAAAACGACAATATTCCTATATTACGGATTTGTCTTCGAGAGCTCCCATCCCGAGATCATCAAAAGCGCTTGAATGTCGTTAATTCTCTTCATTGTGCTCCTTCTTCGGGCCTACTTGACCTACAATAAAAACAACTATGGGTTAGATCTAATCGTAAAATCTAGGTACGAAAATTAAAAATGCAAAGAATAGAAGGGAGAAAGGGGCTCGGGTTGCCTCCCGAGAAGCGCTTCTTTTTAAGGTCATTAGCTTGACCATTGTTCCGATACATTAAGGCTCAGCAAGAGAAGGCTCGTAATCCATAGGATCAAGCCTAAGGAACTCAATATGACCAACTTCGTCTTGTGATCGCCTGCATCTAGCTCAAAGGACCCATAAGGAGTGACATTTGAAATCTTGAAAGGACCGGACCATTTGGATTTCAGTTTTCCGGGAAAAAGACGAAGTCTAGATTTGAAAAGTAGAACTTCATCTCCAACCTTGAATTCCTTGAACCTTATCCTTTGATCGTGCCACTTCTTTGTTTGCTCCTTATAAAGCCTTGACTTCTCGTATGCATCGAAACGAAGCTCCTCTAGTTCATTCAATTTCATCAACCTTTTCTTTCCGGCTTCCCCAAGGTCCATATTAAGCTCCTTGATGGCCCACCAAGCCTTATGTTCCAACTCTACCGGGAGATGGCAAGCCTTGCCATAAACCAACCGGTATGGAGTAGTTCCTATCGGGGCTTTGTAGGCTGTTCTAAGGGCCCATAGAGTATCATCAAGTTTGAGGGACCAATCCTTTCGAGTCCGGTTCACCATCTTCTCAAGTAGGTTCTTGATTTCTCAGTTCGATACCTCAACTTGGCCTTGGGTTTTGGGATGATATGGAGCCCTACTTTATGGTGGACACCATATTTCTTGAGAAGGGCTTCAAGCTGCTTCTTGGCAAAGTGCGATCCACCATCATTAATTAGAGTCCGGGGCACCCCAAATCTTGGAAAGATGATATTCCTTAGAATCTTGAGGACTACTTTGTGGTCGTTGGTTGGCGATGGTATAGCCTCTATCCACTTGGTCACGTAGTCAACCGCAACCAATATATAAGCATTTCCACATGAGGACACGAACGGACCCATGAAATCAACCCCCCAAACATCAAACGGTTCAACTTCAAGGATACCCAATTGAGGCATTTCATCCCGTTTTGTGATGCCTCCCGCTCTTTGGCACCTATCACACCTAGATATGTATCGTTGGGCATCACGATGCATGGTAGGCCACCATAGAAGGGATTGAGAGATTTTAGCCACAGTTTTAGTCACACCACCATGTCCTCCACACGGTAGTGAATGGCAATGTTCGAGCACACCCTCAATTTCATGGTCCGGGACACACCTCCGGAATATACCATCCCCACATTGTTTGAATAATAATGGGTCGTCCCAAAAATACCGCCTTACTTCTTTGAAAAACCTCTTCTTTTGCTAAGATGAGTATTGATATGGGATAATTCCACTAGCTAGGTAATTTGCGAAATCCGCAAACCACGGACTAGGAGAAGAAGCGATAGCAATAAGGGTCTCAACACCCATCTCCTCATTTATCGGAACACTTTCAACATCATTATGAGGTAATCTAGACAAGTGATCGGCAACATGGTTTTCGGCCCCCTTCTTATCCCTCATTTCAATGTCAAAATCTTGAAGGAGGAGGACCCACCGTATTAGCCTAGGCTTTTTGCATCCTTCTTGTTCATTAAGTATCGAACCCGCAGCATGGTCCGTGTACACTATGACTTTGGAACAAACAAGATAGGGCCGAAACTTGTCCATAGCAAACACAATCGCAAGCATCTCCTTTTCTATAGTAGTATAATTCTTTTGGGCATCATCCAAGGTTCTACTAGCATAGGAAATAACATGCAGCTTGCCTCCTGCTCTTTGACCTAATGCGGCTCCCACTGCGAAGTCACTAGCATCACACATTAGTTCAAATGGCAAGCTCCAATCTGGAGCTTGCACTACAGGAGCAGATGTGAGAGCTTCCTTGAGCTTATTG
Organism: Chenopodium quinoa; assembly: GCF_001683475.1. Lineage (NCBI taxonomy): Eukaryota > Viridiplantae > Streptophyta > Magnoliopsida > Caryophyllales > Amaranthaceae > Chenopodium > Chenopodium quinoa. The sequence goes on from NW_018744906.1 coordinate 88,977, forward strand.
AAGGCTCGAAGAAAACTATCATCAAAACAAAAATCTTTATCCTTTTGAAGAATTCCGGTTAAAGGTTTAGATATATTGGAGAAATATTTGATAAACCTCCAGTAAAAACCCGCGTTCCCCAGAAAGCCCTTACTCCCGTAATGGATGTAGGCAGGGGTAGCTTGGTTATTACCGACACCTTTGCCGGATCAACTTCAATCCCTCTTTTTGACACCTTATGGCCGAGGACAATCCCCTCCTGAACCATAAAATGACATTTTTCCCAATTCAAAACAAGGCTCGTCTCTTGACATCTCTTCAAGACTTTTTCGAGGTTAAATAAGCACATGTCAAAAGAGGAGCCGCCTACACTGAAATCATCTATGAACACTTCAATTTCATTCTCCAACATTTCAGAGAAAACGGAGGTCATGCATCGTTGGAAAGTCGATGGGGCGTTGCATAGGCCGAAGGGCATCCTTCGGTATGCGAATGTCCCATAAGGACAAGTGAAAGTGGTCTTCTCTTGATCCTTAGGGTGGATTGGGATTTGGAAAAATCCTGAGTATCCATCCAAGAAGCAATAGAAGTCATGTTTTGATAACCTTTCCAACATTTGGTCGATGAAAGGGAGAGGGAAGTGATCTTTCTTTGTATTTTTATTCAACTTCCGATAATCAATGCACATTCTCCACCCGGTCACCGTTCGGGTGGAGATGTTCTCTCCCTTCTCATTCTTGAGTATGGTCATGCCACCTTTCTTAGGAACTACGTGAACCGGGCTTACCCATTTGCTATTAGAGATAGCATAGATAATCCCCGCTTCACGTAGTTTCAAAATCTCCTTTTTTACTACCTCTTTAAGGATAGGATTTTTTAACCTTCTTTGAGGCTCAATGGAGGTGGCATCATCATTCTCAAGATGGATCCGATGCATGCACAATGAAGGGCTAATACCCTTGATATCATCAATGCTATACCCTATCACACTTCTATATTTTCTCAAAACGTCAAGCAATTTTTTCCAAATCATGCCCATCAAGGGTAGCATTGACAATAACCGGGTATTCCCCTTCATTTCCAAGGTAAGCATATTTCAAAGAGGGGGGAAGGGGTTTGAGTTCTACCTTGGGAGGAGGCTTAGAACTCTCCTCCGATTTTCTCCTCTTCTTGTGCTAGCTCTTCATGCTTAGGATCGTTCTCTTCCTCTCTTTTGGCTTCTTCAATAGTCATGACAAACTCCTTTGCCTCGTGAGAGTAGTACTCTTCCTCGCATGTAAGAGCCTCAACCATTGGATCTTGAGGGCTCATCATAACCCTTCCCAAACGATCCAACTCCTCACCTACCACATCAACCCTATAACACTTCTCAACCATGGGGGTCTTGAGTAGCTTAGAGAATTCAAAAACAATCTTTTCATCGGCTACTTCACAAGTAATGGTATTGTTTTTGCAATTAATGACGGCCCCCAATGTCTTCAATGTTTCCCTTCCAAGAATCAAAGGAGTGTTCTCATCCTCCTCCATATCCATTACAACAAAATCACAAGGTACATAGATGTGTCCCACTTGAATGGGGACATCTTCAATTTCTCCACAAGGCAACTTAACCGATCGGTCGGCTAGTTGAATGGTCTTCCTTGTGGGTATCATCTCGATATTCAATTGTTGAGCAATGGACAACGACATTAGGCTAACACTAGCCCCAAGGTCGGCTAGAGCTCCTTTGGGCCCCAAGTTGCCAATCTTGACCGGCAATGTGAAACTTCCGGGGTCTCTTTGCTTCTTTGGCATCTTATGTTGAACAAGCGCACTCACTTGATGTGGAAGTGTAATAAATTCATCCTTGAGCTTCCTTTTTTTCGATAGGATATCTTTGAGGAACTTCGCATAAGATGGCATTTGTGTCACCACTTCAAGGAAAGGTAGGTTGATGTGTAACCCTTTCATCACATCAAGAAACTTTGCAAATTTGTCATTCAACCTTCGCTCCGCAACCCTCCCGGGATAAGGTACCGGATTATCATACTTGCTAGTGTCAATGGGGTCCTTACCCTTGGACTTCTTGTCTCCAACTTCTTTCTCAACATTTACCTCCTCATCTCCCTTCTTATCTTCCCCTTCTTTCTCTACCTCCTCACTCCCTTTTGGGCCTTCATAAGAAGCTCCCGATCTCAAGGTGATCGCCTTGCATGTGTCGGGTTGTTTGAGGTTGTGAGATGGGTTTGTGTTTGGTTGTCCGGGTAGTTTAGAAGAAGAGTTTAAGGAAGAATTTTGGCCACTTGAGCTAATTGAGAATCAACCATCTTGTTGTGAGCCTTAAGCTCTTGGATTTGTTGATTCATGGCTTGGAGTTGTTGGAGAATTTGGGTTTGAGTAGAATCGGGTTGAGACACTTGCTCTTGACTCCTTTGAGTTGCTTGATTTTGATTTTGGTATTGGTGTTGGCTATTTTGTTGATGGTTCCTTGGGTAGTTTCCTTTGGGTTTTGTTTTGGTATTGGTTTTGGTATGTAGAGGGTTTGGTTTTGGTATTGTGGGTTGAATTGTATGGTTGTTGAGCTTGTTGGTTCCATTGTTGGGTTGGTTTGCAAATCCGGGTGGTGGTTGTCTCCAAGCTACTCCTCCACCACTTCCCCTATATCCATCTTGCCTTGTGTTGTAAGCCGCGACATGCTCCGGGCTCAAACCTCCACAATAAGATGTATCGTGGTTTGTACCACCACAATTTTGACAAGAGAAAGAGTTAACTTGGGAGGAGCTTGCACCACTATTGATATTTGTATTCAACTTTGCAAGCCCTTTTGTCAACGTCTCAATTTGATGTTGTAATTGATCAACCTTCTCCAACTCATACTTTCCACCCTTTCTAGGTGCA